>NC_047337.1:147500-152500 GCF_000817695.3 Arachis duranensis | reverse complement strand
TCCCTAAATGCCTCTCTGGATATTCTTCAATGTGCCGGCTATTCATGGAACGTGAGAAGCAGATGAATAATCATCTGCTTCCGGAAGAAATCGAAGAATTTCTTGGGAATCCTACAAGAGCCAATCGTTCTTTTTTCTCTGACAGATGGTCAGAACTGCATCTGGGTTCGAATCCTACTGAGAGGTCTACTAGAGATCAGAAATTGCTGAAGAAAGAACAAGATGTTTCTTTTGTTCTTTCCGGGCGATCGGAAAGTAAAGAAATGGTTAATATATTCAAGATAATTATGTATTTACAAGATACTGTCTCAATTCATCCTATTTCATCAGATCCGGGATGGGATATGGTTCCGAAGGATGAACTGGACAGTTCCAATAAGATTTCATTCTTGAACAAAAATCCATTTTTTGGTTTATTTCATCTATTCCATGAACGGAACAGGGGGGGATACACGTTACACCACGATTTTGAATCAGAAGAGAGATCTCAAGAAATGGCAGATCTATTCACTCTATCAATAACCGAGCCGGATCTGGTGTATCATAAGGGATTTGCCTTTTCTATTGATTCCTCCGGATTGGATCAAAAACAATTCTTGAGGGGGGTATTCAACTCCAGGGATGAGTCGAAAGATAAATCTTTATTGTTTCTACCTCCTCTTTTTTATGAAGAGAATGAATCTTTTTATCGAAGGCTCATAAAAAAATGGGTCCGGACCTCTTGCGGGAATGATTTGGAAGATCCAAAACCAAAAATAGTGGTATTTGCTAGCAACAACATAATGGAGGCAGTCAATCAATATAGATTGATCCGAAATCTGATTCAAATCCAATATAGCACCTATGGGTACATAAGAAATGTATTGAATCGATTCATTAAAAAGAATCGATTCGATCGCAACTTCGAATATGGAATTCAAAGGTATCAAATAGAAAATGATACTATGAATCATAGAACTATAATGAAATACACGATCAACCACCAGTTATCAAATTTGAAAAAGAGTCAGAAGAAATGGTTCGATCCTCTTATTTTGATTTCTCGAACCGAGAGATCCATGAATCGGGATCTTAATGCATGTAGATACAGATGGTCCAATGGGAGCAAGAATTTCCAGGAACATTTAGAACTTCTCAGTTCTGAGCAGAATAGCCGTTTTCAAGTAGTGTTCGATCGATTACGTATTAATCAATATTCGATTGATTGGTCTGAGGTTGAGGTTATCGACAAAAAAGATTTGTCTAAGTTACTTTGTTTCTTTTTGTCCAAGTTACTTCCTTTTTTGTCCAAGTTTCTTCTCTTTTTGTCTAACTCACTTCCTTTTTTCTTTGTGAGTTTCGGGAGTATCCCCATTCATAGGTCCGAGATCCACATCTATGAATTGAAAGGTCCGAATGATCCACTCTGTAATCAGTTGTTAGAATCAATAGGTCTTCAAATCGTTCATTTGAAAAAATTGAAACCCTTCTTATTGGATGGCCGTGATACTTCCCAAAAATCGAAATTCTTGATCAATGGAAGAACAATATCACCATCTATTTTCAATAAGATACCAAAGTGGATGATTGACTCATTCCATACTAGAAAGAATCGCAGGAAATCTTTTGATAACACGGATTCCTATGTTTCAATGATATCCCACGATCAAGACAATTGGCTGAATCCCGTGAAACCATTTCATAGAAGTTCATTGATATCCTCTTTTTTTAAAGCAAATCGACTTCGATTCTTGAATAATCAATATCACTTCTGTTTCTATTGTAACAAAAGATTCCCTTTTTTTGTGGAAAGGGCCTGTATCAATAATTATTATTTTACGTATGGACAATTCCTCAATATCTTGTTCATTCGGAACAAAATATTTTCTTTGTGCGGCGGTAAAAAAAAACATGCTTTCTTGGAGAGAGATACTATTCCACCAATCGAGTCACAGGTATCTAACATATTGATATCTAACCATTTTCCGCAAAGTGGTGACGAAGGGTATAACTTGTACAAATCTTTCCATTTTCCAATTCGATTCGATCCATTCGTTCGTAGAGCTATTTACTCGATCGCAGACATTTCGGGAACACCTCTAACAGAGGGACAAATAGTCAATTTTGAAAGAACTTATTGTAAACCTCTTTCAGATATGAATCTACCTGATTCAGAAGGGAAGAACTTGCATCAGTATCTCAATTTGAATTCAAACGTGGGTTTGATTCACACTCCATGTTCTGAGAAATATTTACCATCCGAAAAGAGGAAAAAACGGAGTCCTTGTCTAAAAAAATGCCTTGAGAAAGGGCAGATGTATAGAACCTTTCAACGAGATAGTACTTTTTTAACTCTCTCCAAATGGAATCTATTCCAAACATATATACCATGGTTCCTTACTTCGACAGGGTACAAATATCTAAATTTAATATTTTTAGATACTTTTTCAGACCTATTGCCGATACTAAGTAGCAGCCAAAAATTTGTATCCATTTTTCATGATATTATGCATGGATCAGATATATCATGGCGAATTCTTCAGATTCCATTGTGGAAGACACAATGGAATCTGATAAGTGAGATTTCGAGTAAGTGTTTACATATTCTGTCCGAAGAAATTTTTCATCAAAATAATGAGTCACCATTGATATCGACACATCTGAGATCGCTAAATGTTCGGGAGTTCCTCTATTCAATCCTTTTCCTTCTTCTTGTTGCTGGATATCTCGTTCGTACACATCTTCTCTTTGTTTCTCGAGCCTACAGAGAGTTACAGACAGAGTTCGAAAAGGTCAAATCTTTGATGATTCCATCATACATGATTGAGTTGCGAAAACTTCTGGATAGGTATCCTACATCTGAACTGAATTCTTTCTGGTTAAAGAATCTCTTTCTAGTTGCTCTGGAACAATTAGGAGATTTTCTAGAAGAAATACGGGGTTTTGCTTCTGGCGGCAACATGCTAGGGGGTGGTGGTCCCGCTTATGGGGTCAAATCAATACGTTCTAAGAAGAAATATTGGAATCTCTTCGATCTCATAAGTATCATACCAAATCCCATCAATCGAATCGCTTTTTCGAGAAATACGAGACATCTAAGTCATACAAGTAAAGCGATCTATTCCTTGATAAGAAAAAGAAAAAACGTGAATGGTGATTGGATTGATGATAAAATAGAATCCTGGTTCTCGAACAGTGATTCGATTGATGATAAAGAAAGAGAATTCTTGGTTCAGTTCTCTACCTTAACGACAGAAAAAAGGATTGATCAAATTCTATTGAGTCTGACTCATAGTGATCCTTTATCAAAGAATAACTCTGGTTATCAAATGATTGAACAACCGGGAGCAATTTACTTACGATACTTAGTTGACATTCATAAAAAGTATCTAATGAATTATGAGTTCAATACATCCTGTTTAGCAGAAAGACGGATATTCCTTGCTCATTATCAGACAATCACTTATTCACAAACCCCCTGTGGGGCTAATAGTTTTCATTTCCCATCTCATGGGAAACCCTTTTCGCTCCGCTTAGCCCTACCCCCCCCCCGGGGTATTTTAGTGATAGGTTCTATAGGAACTGGACGATCCTATTTGGTCAAATACCTAGCGACAAACTCCTATGTTCCTTTCATTACAGTATTTCTGAACAAGTTCCTGGATAACAAGCCTAAGAGTTTTCTTTTTGATGATAGTGACGATATTGATGATAGTGACGATATCGACCGTGACCTTGATACGGAGCTGGAGCTTCTAACTATGATGAATGCGCTAACTATGGATATGATGCCGGAAATAGACCGATTTTATATCACCCTTCAATTCGAATTAGCAAAAGCAATGTCTCCTTGCATAATATGGATTCCAAACATTCATGATCTGGATGTGAATGAGTCGAATTACTTATCCCTCGGTCTATTAGTGAACTATCTCTCCAGGGATTGTGAAAGATGTTCCACTAGAAATATTCTTGTTATTGCTTCGACTCATATTCCCCAAAAAGTGGATCCCGCTCTAATAGCTCCGAATAAATTAAATACATGCATTAAGATACGAAGGCTTCTTATTCCACAACAACGAAAGCACTTTTTCACTCTTTCATATACTAGGGGATTTCACTTGGAAAAGAGAATGTTCCATACTAATGGACTCGGGTGCATAACCATAACTATGGGTTCCAATGTACGAGATCTTGTAGCACTTACCAATGAGGCCCTATCGATTAGTATTATACAAAAGAAATCCATTATAGACACTAATATAATTAGATCTGCTCTTCATAGACAAACTTGGGATTTGCGATCCCAGGTAAGATCGGTTCAGGATCATGGGATCCTTTTCTATCAGATAGGAAGGGCTATTTCAAAAAACGTACTTCTAAGTAATTGCTCCATAGATCCTATATCTATCTATATGAAGAAGAAATCTTGTAACGAGGGGGATTCTTATTTGTACAAATGGTACTTCGAACTTGGAACGAGCATGAAGGAATTAACGATACTTCTTTATCTTTTGAGTTGTTCTGCCGGATCGGTCGCTCAAGACCTTTGGTCTCTACCCGGACCTGATGAAAAAAATGGGATCACTTCTTATGGACTCGTTGAGAATGATTCTGATCTAGTTCATGGCCTATTAGAAGTAGAAGGCGCTCTGGTGGGATCCTCACGGACAGAAAAAGGTTGCAGTCAGTTTGATAATGATCGAGTGACATTGCTTCTTCGGTCCGAACCAAGGAATCCCTTAAATATGATTCAAAAAGGATCTTGTTTTATCGTTGATCAGAGATTTCTCTATGAAAAATATGAATCGGAGTTTGAAGAAGGGGAAGGAGTCCTCGACCCGCAACAGATGGAGGAGGATTTATTCAATCACATAGTTTGGGCTCCTAGAATATGGCGCCCTTGGGGCTTTCTATTTAATTGTATCGAAAGGCCCAATGAATTGGGATTTCCCTATTGGGCCAGGTCATTTCGGGGCAAGCGGATCATTTATGAGGAAGAGGATGAGCTTCAAGAGAAT
>NC_047337.1:112500-130000 GCF_000817695.3 Arachis duranensis | reverse complement strand
TTTTTTGATTTTAGACGATGGAAGCGGCCGTTACGATATATAAAAAACGCTCGATTTGAAAATGTCGTACGAAATGATATGTCACAATTCTTTTTTGATACATGTCAAAATGATGGAAAAGAAAGAATATCTTTTGCCTATCCACCCAATTTGTCGAATTTTCTAAAAATGATGGAAAAAAGAATAGACCCTTTAACAAGAGAAAAAATCTTCTATGATGAATTCAATAATTATTGGAACTCTCAAAATGAAGAAAAAAAAAAAAAACTAAGCAATGAAATTCTAAACAGAGCGGAAGTTCTAGATAAGGAATTTATGCCATTGGATATATTCCAAAAACGAATTAGATTATGCAATGAAGAGACTCAAACAAAAAACTTACCTAAACTATATGATCCTTTCTTGAATGGACCCTGTCGTGGCCGAATGAACAATTTTTTGTTATTCTCAATTAATAATAAAACTTATAAAAAAGATGATATTTGGATAAATAAGATTCATGGTCTCCTTCTTTCTAGTATTCAAAAACCTAGTTATTTTGAAGAGAACATGGATATATTTTATCCAAGGTTATTTTTAACTGAAATTAGTTTTTTTTTTAACTTAATCCAAAAATTTTCTAAAAAATCAGTATCAGCCTTGAATTTTGAAGGACTTGTGTCCTTTCCGGAACATGCACACATAACGCCTAAAAAAAAAATAATTTTATTCTTATTTGACGCAATTCGAACGGATCTGAAGGATAAAACAATTAAAAAAAAAAAATGTATTGTAATAAAGGAAATCGAAAAACAAGTTCCTCGATGGCCTTACAAACTAATCGATGAAATCCAAGACCTCGAAGAGGGAAACAAAGACGAACAGAAGTATGGAATTCGTTCCCGAAAAGCCAAACGTGTAGTTATTTTTACTCATACTAAAAAATCAAAAGATTCTAATCCTTATGGGGATACTAGAGAAACAGATAATACTGATGAAAAAGGGGAATTGGCTTTAATACGTTATGCACAACAACCAGATTTTCGGCGAGACATAATAAAAGGATCCATACGTGCTCAAAGGCGGAAAACTATTACTTGGAAAATTTTTCAAAAAAGTCTGTATTCGCCCCTTTTTTTGAATAAAATTGAGAAACCCCCATTTTTTTTTTTGAAAAATTTTGAACCAATGAGACAAATGCTTTTTCTGTTCCAAAGGAGGCTGCGGACAAAAACAGGATTAGAAAATCCGTATTATACAGAAGAAGAGACAAAAGAAAGTAAGGAGGAGTACGAAAGAACAAAAAAAGAACAAGAGGAAAAAAGACGTATAGCAGTAGGAGAGGCCTGGGATACTTTTATAGTTGCTCAAGTAATAAGAGGCTCGTTATTAATAACCCAATCGATTCTTAGAAAATATATTGTATTGCCTTCGTTGATAATAATAAAAAATATTGTTCGTATGCTTTTATTTCAATTTCCCGAATGGTCAGAAGATTTTAGGGATTGGAATAGAGAAATGTATATTAAATGCACCTATAATGGTGTTCAATTATCCGAAACAGAATTTCCAAAAAAGTGGCTACTAGACGGTATTCAGATACAAATTAGATTTCCTTTTCATCTGAAACCTTGGCACAGATCTAAGCTACGATCCACTAAAAAGGATCCAATGAAAAAAAAAAAAAGGGACTTTAGCTTTTTAACAATTTTGGGAACGGAAGTGGAATTGCCCTTTTCTCGCGTTACCCGAAATCCATTTGCCTTCTTTCATCCCATTTTAAAGAAACTAAAAACTAAAAAAAAAAAATGGCAAAATCATTTTTTTCAGGTTCTCGGGATTTTAAATGCAAGAACAAAATTGTTTATAAATTTTTTAAAAGAAAGAGCAAAATGGATCATCAAAATTTTTCTATTTATAAACGAAAAAATCAAACAATTCCCAACTTTAGTGCTACTTACATTCCAAAAAATCTTTGGATTTAAATTAAGTAAAAATCAAAACGATTCAACAATGAGTAAGAAAAATCCAACGATTTTCAAATCAAATACTCGAATAAACTCTATTAATTGGACAAATTCTTCATTGAAAAAAAAAAAAGATATAAATGCTAAACGAAAGACAATCATTAAAAAAATGAAAAAAATGGCCAAAGAAAAGAAAAGGGGGAGTTTAACAGCAGAGAGAAATATTATTTCGAAGAAAGCAAGTTTTTATGCTAAAAAATTAGCATTAAAAAAAAATATTTGGGAGATATTACAAAAAAGAAATCCTCTATTAGATGACAATTCGAAGCATTCTTTTTTAAATACTCTCATGGAGAGGGTATACCTAAATATCTTTCTGTGTATCATTTTTATTTGTAGCATTGATGTACAACTTCTTCTTGAATCAAAAACAAAAAAAAAGTCCATTTACAATAATGAAGAAAATGTGGAAAGAACTGATCAAACAAATCAAAGTCTAATTTACTTTATTTCGCTTCTCAAAAGATCTTATGATCTTAGGAATACGAATTCACATAAATTTTGTGACGTATCGTCATTGTCACAAGCATATGTTTTTTTTAAATTATCCGAAACCCAAGTTATTAACATATATAAGTTAAAATCTGTTTTTGCATATCATCGAAAATCCCCTTTTCTTAAGAATGAAATAAAAGATTATTTTTTTGGAATACAAAGAATATTTGATTTGAAATTTATATCCAAGAACCCCCCCAATTCTCTAATGAATCAATGGACAAATTGGTTGTTAAAGAGTCATTATCAATATGATTTATCTCAGAGGAGATGGTCTAGATTAGTGCCACAAAAATGGAGAAATAGAATCCATAAACGTCATGTCATTGAAAATAAAGATTTAAAAAAATGTGATTCATATGAAAAAACCAGATCAATTCCTTACAAAAACCAACAATTAGGCTCATTAAAAAAAAAGACACAATATGAATATGATCTTTTTTCATATCAATCCATTAAAGATAAGAAAGACTCACATATTTCTAGATATGAATCATCATTCCAAGCAAATAAAAAAGAATTTCTTTCTTATAATTACAAAACATGTAAACAAAAACGATTTGATCCAACGAGCGATATCTCTATAAAGAGATATATAGCAAAAGATTACATTATAGATATGAAAGAAAATCTGCATAGAAAACATTTAGATTGGATGCTAATAAATAAAGAAATATTAAATCATTCCATACCGAATGAAGATTTTTTTAAGGCATATACGACTAACCCGTGGATCATACCAATCGAATTCCTTTTTTTCAATTTAGATATAAAAAAAGATGTTAGTGAAAATACAAAAATTACTGGAAGAAAAAAAAAACGAGTTTTTAGATCATCAAAAAAAAAAAAATTGGAATTCGAGTTAGAGACTCGAAATCAAGCAAAAGCGGAAGACACGAGTGGGGTGGATTTGGAATCATCTCTTTCAACCCAAGAAAAAGATATTGAAGCAGAGTCTACAGCATCAGGATTGGCCAGGAAAGAGGAAAAAAATAAAAAATACAAGAACAGAATGGAGGCAGAACTAAATCCCTTATTAACAAAGTTTTCTATTTTTCAATTGAATTGGAAGGGTTCCTTAAATCACAGAGTAATGAATAATATCAAAATTTATTGTCTCCTGATTAGGTTGAAAAATAGAAAAAATATAAAAGAGATTGCTATAAGCTCTATTCAAAGAGGAGAACTCAATCTAGATCTTATGGCAAATCAAAAGAGTTTAAGTCTTACAGGATTGACGAAAAATAATAAATTGATCGAAAAGGCAATGTTTATTGTGAAACCAATTCGTCTGTCTAGAGAAAAGGATGAACAATTTTATATATATCAAACCATAGTACTCTCATTGCTTGATAAGAGTAAGCGTCAAATTAAGAAAAGATATCCAGAAAAAACCAATGTTGATAAGACGAACTTTGCAAAATCCATTCCAAGAACAAGAGATCAAAAAATAACAGAAAATAAAGAAAAAAATCATTATGATTTGCTTGTTCCTGAATCTTTTTTTTGCGCTAGACGTCGTAGAGAATTAAGAATTCTAATTTGTTTCAATTCTAAGAATAGAAATAGTGCACATAGAAAAACAACATTTTACAATAAGAATAATAAAGTAAATAATTGCTGTAACGTTTTGGCTGAAAATAAGGATCTTGATAGAAAAAAAAACCTAATGAATTTCCATTTTTTTCTTTGGCCAAATTTTCTATTAGAGGATTTAGCTTGTATGAATCGCTATTGGTTTGACACCGATAATGGAAGCCGTTTCAGTATAGTAAGGATACATCTGTACCCACGATTGAGAGGTCGTTAATCTATAATCTATATTTCTTTCTTCAATTTACCGTAACATATCCGGTATGCGGATACAAATGGATACACGCATAGATGCGCACACGCATTGTGTTAACTTCTATTCTGTATTCTGAGGCCTTGATACTAATTCAATTATATATCCTTTAGATACAAAAAGGAATCGAAAAAATCGTCTTATCGTCTTATATCTACTTTTATCTATATAATTATATATATATAATTAGTATTCTTTTTTATATATAATTAGTATTTTATTTTTTTTTTTTTAATCGACCATTCTTTTTTACAGAAATATAGTATGATTTGACATCAGAATCGCAAAATGTTAAGGAAATTTAGATTATTGTATATACAAAATACCAAATTTAAAATTAGTATCATTACTATTACAGATCAAACAAGATATCCATAAAATATGGAAGGAGGAGAAGAACGCTTTTAACTTATGGTAAAAAATTTTTTTCTACCAGGATTTTCACAAGAAAAAAAAGAAAAAAACCCCGGCTCGGTTGAATTTCAAGTATTCAATTTCACCAATAAGATACGAAGACTTACCTCACATTTGGAATTGCACCGAAAAGATTATTTATCTCAAAGAGGTTTACAAAAAATTTTGGGAAAACGACAACGGCTACTATCTTATTTGTCAAATAAAAATAGAATACGCTATAACAAATTAATAAATCAATTGGATATTCGGGAGTCAATAATTCGTTAATTGAATTTGAAGAGTCATTTTGAATTATTCGATTTTTTAGGTCTTGAATCTTGATTAATTTTTTTTTCTTTCTAAATTCATGGAAGAATAAATCGAGGAAAAACCTATGAATGGGACAGCTAAAAGAAAAGATCTCATGGTAGTCAATATGGGACCTCACCACCCATCAATGCATGGTGTTCTTCGACTTATTGTTACTCTAGATGGTGAGGATGTTATTGATTGTGAACCATTATTGGGTTATTTACACAGAGGGATGGAAAAAATTGCGGAAAATCGAACAATTATACAATATCTGCCTTATGTAACACGTTGGGATTATTTAGCTACGATGTTCACAGAAGCAATAACCGTAAACGGACCAGAACAGTTGGGAAATATTCAAGTACCCCAAAGAGCCAGCTATATTCGAGTAATTATGTTGGAATTGAGTCGTATAGCTTCTCACCTATTATGGCTGGGACCTTTTATGGCGGATATTGGTGCACAAACCCCTTTCTTCTATATTTTTAGAGAAAGAGAATTAATATATGATCTATTCGAAGCTGCGACAGGTATGAGAATGATGCATAATCTTTTCCGTATCGGGGGAGTCGCGGCCGATCTACCTTATGGTTGGATAGATAAATGTTTGGATTTCTGCGATTATTTTTTAACAGGGGTTGTTGAATATCAAAAACTTATTACGCGAAATCCCATTTTTTTAGAACGGGTTGAGGGGATAGGCATTGTTAGTGGAAAGGAAGTAATTAATTGGGGTTTATCAGGACCGATGCTTCGGGCTTCCGGAATACAATGGGATCTGCGTAAAGTTGAAAATTATGAGTGTTATGGGGAATTTGATTGGGACGTTCAATGGCAAAAAGAAGGAGATTCATTAGCTCGTTATTTAGTTCGAATTGGTGAAATGGTGGAATCCATAAAAATTATTCAACAGGCTTTGGAAGGAATTCCCGGCGGACCGTATGAGAATTTAGAATTCCGTTACTTTGATAGGGAAAGGGAACCAGAATGGAATGATTTTGAATATCGATTCATTAGTAAAAAACCGTCTCCGACTTTTGAATTGCCGAAACAAGAACTTTATGTAAGAGTTGAAGCCCCCAAAGGAGAATTGGGGATTTTTCTAATAGGAGATCAGAATGTTTTTCCTTGGAGATGGAAAATTCGTCCACCCGGTTTTATCAATTTGCAAATTCTTCCTCAATTAGTTAAAAGAATGAAATTGGCCGATATTATGACAATACTAGGTAGTATAGATATCATTATGGGAGAAGTTGATCGTTGAAATGATTATTGATACAACAGAAGTACAAGATATCAATTCTTTTTTCAGATTGGAATCTTTAAAGGAGGTCTATGGAATTCTATGGGTATTTGCCCCTATCTTTACTCTTGTATTGGGAATCACCATAAGTGTACTAGCAATTGTATGGTTAGAAAGAGAAATATCCGCAGGTATACAACAGCGGATTGGACCTGAATACGCGGGTCCTTTGGGAGTTCTTCAAGCTCTAGCAGATGGAACAAAACTACTTTTCAAAGAGAGTCTTATTCCATCTAGGGGAGATACTCGTTTATTCAGTATCGGACCATCCATATCAGTTATATCCATTATAATAAGCTATTCGGTAATTCCTTTTGGATATAATTTTGTTTTATCCGATCTCAATATCGGTGTTTTTTTATGGATTTCTATTTCGAGTATTGCTCCGATTGGACTTCTTATGTCAGGATATGGATCAAATAATAAATATTCCTTTTTGGGTGGTCTACGAGCTGCTGCTCAATCGATTAGTTATGAAATACCATTAACTCTATGTGTGTTATCAATATCTCTACGTGCGATTCGTTGATACAAAAACTTCTCGATGCTATTGCTATGGCCCTTTCCTTGTAGGACAACTTTATAGGAAAATAGGAAAGGGGCAGAATATAAAAAATTCATTATTATTCTCACTTCAAGTCTGATTGAAGAACAAAATCTGATAGTTATATGAGTGAAATCAGACAGCTTCTATAGAAATATAAATTCGAGATTATATTTAGATAATTTACAAATACTATATTAGATTAGATAGTAGATTACCAGCCTATTATATATATATAATATTATATATATATAATATGGGTATATGGTTATATATGTTATTTCTATGGTATGATGATTTGAAATTGCAGTCAAAATATTGAGTCTCATTTTCTATGTAAAAGAATTAAGTGAAAAAAAATTAGAAGCAGACGAGTCTTATTACCCCAGGATTGGATAATTAGTAATCTTGTCTTGAAGCGGGCTCAAAAGACCAACCTTATTGAGATTGAGTTTTTGCTACTGTTTGGATGATTGATTATTCATGTATTAACAGAAACAGATTCAAAAAATAAGGGCAGCTCAAAAAAAAGAAGTGGATGGTTAGAAGCACCAAGATACACAAGGGATTAGTAACACGGATTATGTAAATTGTCAAAAGGAACATTTCCACATAATCTAAACAAAGAATACTAATTGGGGCTTAAAGTTGGTAGAAAAGAGAAGGCAGTCCTCCCCCAATTCCGATCTAGAGTATGCTCCTATCCACTGATTAAATAAATGACTATCGGGAACGAAATAATCCGTTAATCTTTTTTTTTTTAAGTATCCCCTTTTGATTTGCACAAAAAAAGACGAATAGGAACAAAAAAAATGACCCCGTCGTTTTCTCTCTCTCTCTCTTTTTCTGAAGAGAGAATTTTTCTAATAAATTATAGAAAAAAATAAATATGCAAGTCTTTTTCGTAACCTAAAACGATGGACGGAGGGTTATAAAGATAATTCCAAAATATTTTTTTTTATTGAAGAATAAAGCTATTACTTAATAAATTTTTGATTTTTAAGGGATAAGATCAATTCAGAAGGACCTTTTGTATCATTTAGAATATATATAAATTAATTTTATTTGTCTTTATTTTAAAATACAATGAGAACAGACAGAATTCAATCGGTCTAATTCAGAACCATCCGATAATTTTTAATCTTATTAATCTTAGGGATATCGCAAGAAAGAAATAATCGGCTAGGTCCTTAGATTTATTTAAGGCTTGCTTTCGAGGAGCCGTATGAGGTGAAAATCTCATGTACGGTTCTGGAATAGCGATGGGGACAGTAACGTTCTCACCGACTAGCATTAACTAATAGTTTAAGTACAGTTGATATAGTTGATGCACAATCAAAATATGGTTTTTTGGGGTGGAATTTGTGGCGGCAACCTATAGGTTTCGTCGTTTTTCTAATTTCTTCCCTAGCAGAATGTGAAAGATTACCTTTTGATTTACCAGAAGCGGAAGAAGAATTAGTAGCGGGTTATCAAACCGAATATTCGGGTATCAAATTTGGTTTATTTTATGTTGCTTCCTATTTAAACCTATTAATTTCTTCATTATTTGTAACAGTTCTTTACTTGGGCGGTTCAAATATCTCTATTCCGTACCTATTAATTTCTGAGTCTTTTGAAATAACTAAAGCATATGGAGTTTTTGGAACTACAATTGATATCTTTATCACATTAGCTAAAACTTATTTGTTTTTGTTCCTTTCTATCACAGCAAGATGGACTTTGCCTAGGCTAAGAATGGACCAATTATTAAATCTTGGGTGGAAATTTCTTTTACCTATTTCTCTCGGCAATCTATTATTAACAACTTCGTCTCAACTATTTTCACTGTAAAATATGGATCCTCTAGATTTGTAACTTGTCGCAAACAAGAGAAAGAAACAAAAAAACTATTTCATAGATATTCACGATATGTTCCTTATGGTAACTGGATTCATGAATTATGGTCAACAAACAATCCGAGCTGCAAGATACATTGGTCAAAGTTTCATGATTACCTTATCCCACGCAAATCGTTTACCCGTAACTATTCAATATCCTTATGAAAAATTAATTACATCAGAACGTTTCCGCGGTCGAATCCATTTTGAATTTGATAAATGCATTGCTTGTGAAGTATGTGTTCGTGTATGTCCTATAGATTTACCCGTTGTTGATTGGAAACTGGAAACAGATATTCGAAAGAAACGTTTGCTTAATTACAGTATTGATTTCGGAATTTGTATATTTTGTGGTAATTGTGTTGAGTATTGTCCAACAAATTGTTTATCAATGACTGAAGAATATGAACTTTCAGTTTATGATCGTCATGAATTGAATTATAATCAAATTGCTTTAGGCCGATTACCAATGTCAGTAATTGATGATTATACAATTCGAACTATTCTAAATAAAAAAAAATAGAATATAATAAAATCGTTTTATTTATTTATAAGAATTCAATATTAATATATAAATATAAATCATATTAGATTTCACATTATTCTGTTTCATATATCATATATATAAATAGATATGAAACAGAATAATATAAATTTAAAAAATAATAAGATTAAATAGAAAAACTATTCCATATTTTCAAAATAAATTTTTTATTATTAAAATATTCTTTTATTCTATCTATTTCATTTCGATATCTGTTCTATAACTATATATCTATATAGTTAGACTTATATTTAGTTATACTTATATACTAATATATACTTATATTATATATTATATAGTTTCTCGACCTACTCTTTCGTATAACGAATGAAATAACATAAATCCCATAACTTAACAGGTACCTATTCCGACTTGTTAGGATTTGATGAAATTCAATGCGGAGAGAAATCTCGTAGATAAAAGATTTCCCTGGTCGTATCAAAAAGGTCATGAAATTTCGATGCATTTATCTCTTATTTTACATATAATGGATTTGCCTGAACCACTACATGATTTTCTTTTAGTCTTTTTGGGATCATGTCTTGTATTAGGAAGTTTAGGAGTAGTATTTTTTACCAACCCCATCTTTTCTGCTTTTTCATTGGGACTAGTTCTTGTTTGTATATCTTTATTTTATATTTTATCAAACTCCCATTTTGTAGCTGCCGCACAACTACTTATTTACGTGGGAGCTATAAACGTTTTAATCCTCTTTGCTGTGATGTTCATGAATGGTTCGGAATATCACCAAGATTCTCATCTTTTTACCGTTGGGGGTGGAATTACTTTGATGGTTTGTACAAGTATTTTTGTTTCACTAATAACTACTATTCCAGATACATCATGGTACGGGCTTATTTGGACTACAAGACCAAATCAGATTATAGAGCAAGATTTGATAAGTACTAGTCAACAAATTGGAGTTCATTTATCAACAGATTTTTTTCTTCCATTTGAACTAATTTCAATAATTCTCTTAGCTGCTTTGATAGGTGCAATTGTCGTGGCTCGCCAGTAAGAAATTTTTTGAACTTGCAAAGCAAAAAAGAATTCTTTTTTTTCCTCAGTTATTTCGATTTAATTCTCTGTAAATGTAAAAAAAGAGTGTTTATGTAGAAAATTTTTTTTTTTGCGAATATATTCTTTTTTTCAGACTTTTTTTTTATTCTTTAGTCAATTGAATTGGTTGAATTGTTGTTCATATTATATTAATATTATAGTGAATCGAAATTGATAAGGAGTTCGTCAATGATGCTCGAAGATGGACTTGTTTTGAGTGCCTATTTATTTTCTATCGGTATCTATGGATTGATCACGAGCCGAAATATGGTTAGAGCCCTTATGTGTCTTGAACTTATACTGAATGCAGTTAATATAAATTTCGTAACCTTTTCTGATTTTTTTGATAGTCGCCAATTAAAGGGAAATATTTTTTCTATTTTTGTTATTGCCATTGCAGCCGCTGAAGCTGCTATCGGACCGGCTATTGTTTCTTCAATTTATCGTAACAGAAAATCAACTCGTATCAATCAATCGAACTTGTTGAATAACTAGTATTTAAAAACTAGTATTTTTATAGTATTAATAGTGATTTATCATATAAATATTAATTTTGAATAGTGTAATTCAACAAACTCGCACGTTTGCAAAAACGTAAGAAATCAAAGTATCTTGGTCCCCTCCCTCTCCTCTTATGAATTGATCCAGAAGTCGGTTTTGAGTATCAAAATTCTGGTAAATCGTTGATTCATCTGGTGTCTAAATATATGATTTATTTACGAGTTTACTAGATCGAAAATTTTCCATTTTTGGTGTTAAAAAAAAATTATAGATCCAATGTCACATTCAGTAAAGATTTATGATACATGTATAGGATGTACTCAATGTGTCCGAGCCTGCCCCACCGATGTATTAGAAATGATACCTTGGGACGGGTGTAAAGCTAAGCAAATAGCTTCTGCCCCAAGAACGGAGGACTGTGTCGGTTGTAAGAGGTGTGAATCCGCCTGTCCTACAGATTTCTTAAGTGTTCGAGTTTATTTGTGGCATGAAACAACTCGAAGCATGGGTCTAGCTTATTGAGACCGCCCCTTTCTTTTTTTCAAAAAACAAACACCACGAGAATACGTTTTTTACTGGCAAAAATCTGCGCTCAAAATAGAAAGATAATAGAAATATCTTTCTATTTTGAGCGCGGGTTTTTCTAGCCCAAGTGTATCTTATTTTTATCACGAATTATTTTCCTTGGTTAACAATAGTTGTACTTTTACCAATAGCCGGGGGTTCCTTAATATTCTTATTTCCTCATCGAGGAAATAAGGTAATTAAGTGGTATACAATTTGCATATGTTTAATCGATCTGCTGATAACAGCCTATGCATTTTGTTATCATTTCCAATTGGATGATCCATTAATCCAACTGACAGAAAATTATAAATGGATTAATTTTTTTGATTTTTACTGGAGATTCGGAATAGATGGACTCTCTATAGGACCCATTTTATTGACGGGATTTATTACCACTATAGCTACTTTAGCGGCTCAACCGGTTACTCGAGAATCCCGATTATTCCATTTCCTGATGCTAGCAATGTACAGCGGTCAAATAGGACCTTTTTCTTGTCAAGACATTTTACTCTTTTTCATCATGTGGGAATTGGAATTAATTCCAGTTTATATACTTTTATCCATGTGGGGGGGAAAGAAACGTTTGTATTCAGCTACAAAGTTTATTTTATACACTGCGGGAAGCTCTATTTTTTTATTAATGGGAATTCTAGGTATCGGTTTATATAGTTCTAATGAACCGACATTAAATTTTGAAACATTAACTAATCAATCGTATCCTGGGGTGCTCGAAATAATATTTTATATGGGATTTCTTTTTACTTTTGCTGTAAAATTGCCGATTATACCCTTACATACATGGTTACCGGACACCCACGGAGAGGCACATTACAGCACTTGTATGCTTTTAGCCGGAATCTTATTAAAAATGGGCGCATATGGATTGGTTCGAATTAATATGGAATTATTACCTCACGCTCATTCCATATTTTCCCCCTGGTTAATGTTATTAGGTTCAATTCAAATAATCTATGCAGCTTCAACATCTCTTGGTCAACGTAATTTAAAGAAAAGAATAGCTTATTCCTCGGTATCTCATATGGGTTTCATAATTATTGGAATTGGTTCTATAAGTGATACGGGGCTCAACGGGGCCATTTTACAAATTATCTCTCATGGATTTATTGGTGCTGCGCTTTTTTTCTTGGCGGGAACAGGTTATGATAGACTACGTCTTCTTTATCTTGACCAAATGGGTGGAATGGCTATCCCAATGCCCAAAATATTCACAGTTTTCAGTATCTTATCAATGGCTTCTCTTGCATTGCCAGGCATGAGCGGTTTTGTTGCAGAATTGATGATTTTTTTTGGAATACTAACCAGTCAAAAATATCTTTTAATGACAAAAATACTAATAATTTTATTAAACACAATTGGAATGATATTAACTCCTATTTATTCATTATCCATGTTACGGCAGATGTTCTATGGATACAAGCTTTTTAATACACCAAACTCGTATTTTTTTGATTCTGGTCCGCGAGAATTATTTATTTCGATTTCTATCCTTATACCCGTAATAGGTATTGGTATTTATCCAGATTTTATTTTCTCATTCTCGGTTGACAAGGTTGAAGCCATTCTATCGAATTTTTTCTAAATTTTTTTTAATGAAAATTAATACAACCCCCCCCAAAAAAAAAGAGAAATAAACCACATAACAAAATTGGAATTAATTATATGTAAATATGTTTGTTGTTTGTGAGAACCCCTTGAATCATTACATTACTACTTGATTTAAAGGGTTCTCGACAATTCCATTTTTTCTTTATTCTTTCTATATTCATATCAAATATATTATATATAAATAAAATATCGAATATATACTACAATTTCTTATATATTTTATATATTAGTATATTAGATATGTATATATACTTATCTCTTATGATGTATATATATTTATGCTTTCTTTATTTGTATTTGCCAGAGGTTTTTTCCTGAATTAAATTCAATTAGATGTAAATGAACCATAACTGTGTAATCCTATACCTAATAGATTGATTCCTAAATAACATATCCAAATTATAAGAAAGCCCAGAGAGGCCGCTATTGAAGAATTTACACTTTCTAATTTCGTATTTTTTCGAGTATGTAAATAAATCGCAAATATGGTCCAAGTAATAAAGGCCCAAGTTTCCTTGGGATCCCAATTCCAATATGATCCCCATGCCTCATTAGCCCATACTGCTCCTGACAGAATACCTATCGTTAAAAAGAGAAAACCCAGACTAATAATACGATAACTCCAACGATCGAGTTGTTGAATAAACTGAGACCTGTAATAATTTCTAGAAGAAGAAAAAAAAGTTTTTTGTAAAACATTGTTTCTTTCATTCCTATTCATGTATTGGATCTCAACAAAAGAAAAGGATTCATTTAAAAAATACAAATTATTGCTTTTACCCAAAATTTGTATGACTTCTCCAAATGTAATAACTAAAATTCCTACAGATAATAACGATCCACATAAAAGAGCTGCATAGCCAAATATCATCATACTTACGTGCATCATTAACCAATGAGATTGTAAAGCGGGTACTAATATTGCAGATTGATGCATTTCGGTTAAAACACCCGAAGTAGCAAAGCCTTGGGTAAAAATAACACTCGGTGCGATTATTGCACTAAAATCGTTTTTATGCTTTTTAAAACAAAAAACTATATGCAAAATAGAAAAACCCCAGGAAAGAAAGATTAATGATTCATATAAATCACTAAATGGTAAATGTCCCGACAAAATCCAACGAGTAATTAACAATCCCGTTATACAGAAAAAGCTTATTATCATACCATTTTTGGACGAATCATGAAATCCTAAGATTTCATTGACTAATAGAGTTATCAAATGAGTTGAAATTACAATTGATACGACCGAAAACGATATATGAGTTAATATATGCTCTAAAGTTGAAAATATCATAAAAATAAGGTGTCCCAATAACTAATACTAGGAAGATAAATCATAAATTGAATTCATTTTAGGACTTACTCTTTTAGAGTAAAAGATGCCATGCCGCCACTCGGACTCGAACCGAGATGCTCTAGCACTGCTTCCTAAGAGCAGCGTGTCTACCAATTTCACCATAGCGGCTTACCCGAAATCATAATAACCTATTTATTGTAAATCGTCGAGATTGAAAGAATAAATTCGAAAAATGCAATTTTAATTTAGTAATTAAAAAATATTAAAGAAACAAAAGAATTGTATTCTAATTATTTCTTTTTTTTTTTTCTTTGTTTTTTTTTTTATAAAAATTATTAGAAATTTAATTATTTATTGAATATATATTTATATTCATATATTCAAATGAATAAGAAAAATTCGTATATATAGAAAGATCTTAACAAAAGATATAAACATTTCAATAATAATTATTATTATCTCGTTTTTTCGAGTTTTTGTTTTATTTTAATATTTAACAACAATGGGAATGGTTTTTCGTAGTTTATTCTCTTTTTCAAAAATAAGCACTATTCGACCTAGATAGTTCGCACTTCAATTCGGAAATGGAACAAAAAATTCGTAGTTTTTCATTTATTATCAAATCTTTTTTATTTCTATTTCATTTTGGAATCCAAAGAGGTGCATATCTCTTTTTTTCTTTTAATTGAAAAAAAGAGATTAAAAAATTTATTATTTTTGGATCACCAATTTAGTATTCCATTCAAATATTCCATTCAAAATATTTTTGATTCTTCTAAATTCTAAAATAAATAGATTCCAAAATAGATATTTATATGAGTTATAAGTAAAAATTTTTATTTAATAGAATTATTTTTATTTAAAAATTCTATTAAATAAAAATAATTCTAAAATTCTGTTTCTTTGATTTTATTAAAAAAAAAATATATAACTATTTTAAACTATTTTAGTTAATATTATATACAAATTCTATATTCTATTAGAGAATAGAATCCAGCTAATTCAGAGTATTCCAACGTTTGTATCTTTTATACAAAAAAACTTTTTGAATTTCCCGTAGAAATTGATTGCGCTAATGAATAAGCTTTCAATGCTGTCCAAAAACCTCTCCTTTTCCAAAGAGTTTTTCGGATTTTTTTTTTGGATCTCGAGGTGCGTTTCTTTGGAACTGCCATGCAACTGATATAGTTTTTTTATTGCTACAAGTCATGTGAAAGACATATCTTCTGTTCCGTAAAACAAATAGTTCTTTTATTTGATTAATTAGCCATTTTTTTTTATCCCCTCTTTTTTTCTATCTTTCTATCTAAAGTAAAACTTTGAATATTATAACACTCTTTTCAAAATTTTGCCAAACATAGATATCTGTTTAATGTAAAAAAAGAAATTAGTTCGAAAAAACTAATGCTTTTGAAATAAAAGACAAAAATTCTTATTTATTCGATTGGGTTATGTCATATGAATTTAATTTTACTGCATATCAAACAAAATAAACGAATGTTTTTATTTGATTTGACAAATTTCGTTTTTATGAGAATTTTTTACTAAAATACAAATATTAAAAAAAGTGTATTAGGAATTTTAATTTGTTTATTCGACCTTTTTTAGTACTTTGAAATAGTCGGAAATATTAGAAGTATTGTGCAAAGATTCAGAAAAATAAATAATTCTATTTATATGTTCACTCTTTTTTTTTATTAACTGAAGCCTTTACAAAAGAGATAAAACCGACGAATAAGAAACAAAACTCATTAGGAAAAAAAATATTTTATCTTTTATTCTTTTTTTATGGAATATACACATCAATCTTTATGGATCATACCTTTCATTCCACTTCCAGTTCCTATGTTGATAGGGGCGGGACTTCTATTTTTTCCCACAGCAACAAAAAATCTTCGACGTAGGTGGGCTTTTCTCAGTATTTTATTGTTAGGTATAGTTATGCTTTTTTCCGTCGCGCTGTCGATCGATCAAATCAATAACAATAAGAGTTTCATCTATCAATATGTGTGGTCTTGGACTATAAATAATGATCTTTCTTTAGAATTTGGTTACTTGATCGATTCACTTACCCTTATTATGTTAATATTAATCACTACTGTTGGCATTTTGGTTCTTATTTATAGTGATAATTATATGTCTCACGATCAAGGATATTTGAGATTTTTTGCTTATATGAGTTTTTTTAATGCTTCAATGTTGGGATTAGTTACTAGTTCGAATTTGATCCAAATTTATATCTTTTGGGAATTAGTTGGAATGTGTTCTTATCTATTAATAGGTTTTTGGTTTACACGTCCTATTGCAGCAAATGCTTGTCAAAAGGCATTTGTAACTAATCGTGTAGGGGATTTTGGTTTATTATTAGGTATTTTAGGTCTTTATTGGATAACGGGTAGTTTGGAATTTCGGGATTTGTTTCAAATATTCAATAACTTGATTTTTAATAATTATCTTAATGTTTTTTTTGTTTCTTTGTGTGCCCTATTGTTATTTTGCGGTTCCGTAGCTAAATCTGCCCAATTTCCCCTTCATGTATGGTTACCGGATGCTATGGAGGGGCCTACTCCAATTTCTGCTCTTATACATGCTGCTACTATGGTAGCGGCGGGAATTTTTCTTGTAGCTAGACTTCTTCCTCTTTTCATAGCTATACCTACCATAATGAATGGAATAGCTTTCATTGGTATAATAACATTATTTTTTGGAGCTACTTTAGCTATTGCTCAAAAAGATATTAAGAGAAATTTGGCCTATTCTACAATGTCTCAATTGGGTTATATGATGTTAGCTCTAGGTATGGGATCTTCCCGAGCTGCTCTATTTCATTTAATTACTCATGCTTATTCAAAAGCATTGTTGTTCTTAGGATCTGGATCAATTATTCATTCAATGGAAACTATTGTTGGATATTCTCCAGAAAAAAGTCAAAATATGGTTCTTATGGGCGGGTTAACAAAACATACGCCAATTACAAAAACAGCTTTTTTAATAGGTACGCTCTCTCTTTGTGGTATTCCACCCTTTGCTTGTTTTTGGTCCAAAGATCTGATTCTTAATGATAGTTGGTTGTATTCGCCAATTTTTTCAATATTAGCTTATTTTACAGCTGGATTAACCG
>NC_047337.1:90000-95000 GCF_000817695.3 Arachis duranensis | reverse complement strand
GTCTTTGTCATTTGATCCAATAGCGTTCCGTTAGATAGGAACATATTTGATAAATATTGATAACTCTCGGATAGAGTATTAGAACGGAAAAATCCATTAGATAATGAACTATTGGTTCTAAGCCATCTCTGGCGATGAATCAACAATTCGAAATGCTTTTCTTGCGTATTCTTGATAAACCAGCGTTTATATATAGATGTAGGAAGATCTGTTTGGGAAGTAAGAAGCCCCTTTGACATCTCTTCATCTGCAAAGAATTGTCGATGTGAAAACACAGAGACAGAGACAAAAGGCTGATCTTTCAATAGGAAAAAGAGTGGATCCGCAGGGTCCCAAATGAATTGGCTTATTTGAAAAAAGCCTTGTTCTTTGGAAGATCTATCTCGTGTCTGGTACTGCATGGTTCCACCCTGCAAGAACTCCGAATCATTCTCTTGAAGCTCATCCTCTTCCTCATAAATGATCCGCTTGCCCCGAAATGACCTGGCCCAATAGGGAAATCCCAATTCATTGGGCCTTTCGATACAATTAAATAGAAAGCCCCAAGGGCGCCATATTCTAGGAGCCCAAACTATGTGATTGAATAAATCCTCCTCCATCTGTTGCGGGTCGAGGACTCCTTCCCCTTCTTCAAACTCCGATTCATATTTTTCATAGAGAAATCTCTGATCAACGATAAAACAAGATCCTTTTTGAATCATATTTAAGGGATTCCTTGGTTCGGACCGAAGAAGCAATGTCACTCGATCATTATCAAACTGACTGCAACCTTTTTCTGTCCGTGAGGATCCCACCAGAGCGCCTTCTACTTCTAATAGGCCATGAACTAGATCAGAATCATTCTCAACGAGTCCATAAGAAGTGATCCCATTTTTTTCATCAGGTCCGGGTAGAGACCAAAGGTCTTGAGCGACCGATCCGGCAGAACAACTCAAAAGATAAAGAAGTATCGTTAATTCCTTCATGCTCGTTCCAAGTTCGAAGTACCATTTGTACAAATAAGAATCCCCCTCGTTACAAGATTTCTTCTTCATATAGATAGATATAGGATCTATGGAGCAATTACTTAGAAGTACGTTTTTTGAAATAGCCCTTCCTATCTGATAGAAAAGGATCCCATGATCCTGAACCGATCTTACCTGGGATCGCAAATCCCAAGTTTGTCTATGAAGAGCAGATCTAATTATATTAGTGTCTATAATGGATTTCTTTTGTATAATACTAATCGATAGGGCCTCATTGGTAAGTGCTACAAGATCTCGTACATTGGAACCCATAGTTATGGTTATGCACCCGAGTCCATTAGTATGGAACATTCTCTTTTCCAAGTGAAATCCCCTAGTATATGAAAGAGTGAAAAAGTGCTTTCGTTGTTGTGGAATAAGAAGCCTTCGTATCTTAATGCATGTATTTAATTTATTCGGAGCTATTAGAGCGGGATCCACTTTTTGGGGAATATGAGTCGAAGCAATAACAAGAATATTTCTAGTGGAACATCTTTCACAATCCCTGGAGAGATAGTTCACTAATAGACCGAGGGATAAGTAATTCGACTCATTCACATCCAGATCATGAATGTTTGGAATCCATATTATGCAAGGAGACATTGCTTTTGCTAATTCGAATTGAAGGGTGATATAAAATCGGTCTATTTCCGGCATCATATCCATAGTTAGCGCATTCATCATAGTTAGAAGCTCCAGCTCCGTATCAAGGTCACGGTCGATATCGTCACTATCATCAATATCGTCACTATCATCAAAAAGAAAACTCTTAGGCTTGTTATCCAGGAACTTGTTCAGAAATACTGTAATGAAAGGAACATAGGAGTTTGTCGCTAGGTATTTGACCAAATAGGATCGTCCAGTTCCTATAGAACCTATCACTAAAATACCCCGGGGGGGGGGTAGGGCTAAGCGGAGCGAAAAGGGTTTCCCATGAGATGGGAAATGAAAACTATTAGCCCCACAGGGGGTTTGTGAATAAGTGATTGTCTGATAATGAGCAAGGAATATCCGTCTTTCTGCTAAACAGGATGTATTGAACTCATAATTCATTAGATACTTTTTATGAATGTCAACTAAGTATCGTAAGTAAATTGCTCCCGGTTGTTCAATCATTTGATAACCAGAGTTATTCTTTGATAAAGGATCACTATGAGTCAGACTCAATAGAATTTGATCAATCCTTTTTTCTGTCGTTAAGGTAGAGAACTGAACCAAGAATTCTCTTTCTTTATCATCAATCGAATCACTGTTCGAGAACCAGGATTCTATTTTATCATCAATCCAATCACCATTCACGTTTTTTCTTTTTCTTATCAAGGAATAGATCGCTTTACTTGTATGACTTAGATGTCTCGTATTTCTCGAAAAAGCGATTCGATTGATGGGATTTGGTATGATACTTATGAGATCGAAGAGATTCCAATATTTCTTCTTAGAACGTATTGATTTGACCCCATAAGCGGGACCACCACCCCCTAGCATGTTGCCGCCAGAAGCAAAACCCCGTATTTCTTCTAGAAAATCTCCTAATTGTTCCAGAGCAACTAGAAAGAGATTCTTTAACCAGAAAGAATTCAGTTCAGATGTAGGATACCTATCCAGAAGTTTTCGCAACTCAATCATGTATGATGGAATCATCAAAGATTTGACCTTTTCGAACTCTGTCTGTAACTCTCTGTAGGCTCGAGAAACAAAGAGAAGATGTGTACGAACGAGATATCCAGCAACAAGAAGAAGGAAAAGGATTGAATAGAGGAACTCCCGAACATTTAGCGATCTCAGATGTGTCGATATCAATGGTGACTCATTATTTTGATGAAAAATTTCTTCGGACAGAATATGTAAACACTTACTCGAAATCTCACTTATCAGATTCCATTGTGTCTTCCACAATGGAATCTGAAGAATTCGCCATGATATATCTGATCCATGCATAATATCATGAAAAATGGATACAAATTTTTGGCTGCTACTTAGTATCGGCAATAGGTCTGAAAAAGTATCTAAAAATATTAAATTTAGATATTTGTACCCTGTCGAAGTAAGGAACCATGGTATATATGTTTGGAATAGATTCCATTTGGAGAGAGTTAAAAAAGTACTATCTCGTTGAAAGGTTCTATACATCTGCCCTTTCTCAAGGCATTTTTTTAGACAAGGACTCCGTTTTTTCCTCTTTTCGGATGGTAAATATTTCTCAGAACATGGAGTGTGAATCAAACCCACGTTTGAATTCAAATTGAGATACTGATGCAAGTTCTTCCCTTCTGAATCAGGTAGATTCATATCTGAAAGAGGTTTACAATAAGTTCTTTCAAAATTGACTATTTGTCCCTCTGTTAGAGGTGTTCCCGAAATGTCTGCGATCGAGTAAATAGCTCTACGAACGAATGGATCGAATCGAATTGGAAAATGGAAAGATTTGTACAAGTTATACCCTTCGTCACCACTTTGCGGAAAATGGTTAGATATCAATATGTTAGATACCTGTGACTCGATTGGTGGAATAGTATCTCTCTCCAAGAAAGCATGTTTTTTTTTACCGCCGCACAAAGAAAATATTTTGTTCCGAATGAACAAGATATTGAGGAATTGTCCATACGTAAAATAATAATTATTGATACAGGCCCTTTCCACAAAAAAAGGGAATCTTTTGTTACAATAGAAACAGAAGTGATATTGATTATTCAAGAATCGAAGTCGATTTGCTTTAAAAAAAGAGGATATCAATGAACTTCTATGAAATGGTTTCACGGGATTCAGCCAATTGTCTTGATCGTGGGATATCATTGAAACATAGGAATCCGTGTTATCAAAAGATTTCCTGCGATTCTTTCTAGTATGGAATGAGTCAATCATCCACTTTGGTATCTTATTGAAAATAGATGGTGATATTGTTCTTCCATTGATCAAGAATTTCGATTTTTGGGAAGTATCACGGCCATCCAATAAGAAGGGTTTCAATTTTTTCAAATGAACGATTTGAAGACCTATTGATTCTAACAACTGATTACAGAGTGGATCATTCGGACCTTTCAATTCATAGATGTGGATCTCGGACCTATGAATGGGGATACTCCCGAAACTCACAAAGAAAAAAGGAAGTGAGTTAGACAAAAAGAGAAGAAACTTGGACAAAAAAGGAAGTAACTTGGACAAAAAGAAACAAAGTAACTTAGACAAATCTTTTTTGTCGATAACCTCAACCTCAGACCAATCAATCGAATATTGATTAATACGTAATCGATCGAACACTACTTGAAAACGGCTATTCTGCTCAGAACTGAGAAGTTCTAAATGTTCCTGGAAATTCTTGCTCCCATTGGACCATCTGTATCTACATGCATTAAGATCCCGATTCATGGATCTCTCGGTTCGAGAAATCAAAATAAGAGGATCGAACCATTTCTTCTGACTCTTTTTCAAATTTGATAACTGGTGGTTGATCGTGTATTTCATTATAGTTCTATGATTCATAGTATCATTTTCTATTTGATACCTTTGAATTCCATATTCGAAGTTGCGATCGAATCGATTCTTTTTAATGAATCGATTCAATACATTTCTTATGTACCCATAGGTGCTATATTGGATTTGAATCAGATTTCGGATCAATCTATATTGATTGACTGCCTCCATTATGTTGTTGCTAGCAAATACCACTATTTTTGGTTTTGGATCTTCCAAATCATTCCCGCAAGAGGTCCGGACCCATTTTTTTATGAGCCTTCGATAAAAAGATTCATTCTCTTCATAAAAAAGAGGAGGTAGAAACAATAAAGATTTATCTTTCGACTCATCCCTGGAGTTGAATACCCCCCTCAAGAATTGTTTTTGATCCAATCCGGAGGAATCAATAGAAAAGGCAAATCCCTTATGATACACCAGATCCGGCTCGGTTATTGATAGAGTGAATAGATCTGCCATTTCTTGAGATCTCTCTTCTGATTCAAAATCGTGGTGTAACGTGTATCCCCCCCTGTTCCGTTCATG
>NC_047337.1:55000-85000 GCF_000817695.3 Arachis duranensis | reverse complement strand
AACTAGGGCATATCATTTTATGTAAAGTAGTGGAGAATTATGGGACAAAAAATAAATCCGCTTGGTTTCCGACTTGGTACAACTCAACGTCATGATTCTCTTTGGTTTGCACAACCAATCAATTATTCAGAGAATCTACAAGAAGATAAAAAAATACGAGATTATATCAAGAATTATATAAAAAAAAATATAAGAATATCTTCTGGTGTCGAGGGAATAGCAGGGATAAAGATTAAAAAAAGAATTGATTTGATTCAAGTCATAATCTCTATGGGATTTCCAAAGTTATTAATTGAGGGTAAGCCTGGAAGAATAGAAGAGTTACAGATGAATTTACAAAAAAAACTCAATTGTGTGAACCGAAAACTGAACATTGCTATTACAAGAATTGCAAACCCTTATGGACATCCTAATATTCTTGCAGAATTTATAGCCGGGCAATTAAGGAATAGAGTTTCGTTTCGTAAAGCAATGAAAAAAGCTATTGAATTAACTGAACAGGCGGGGACAAAAGGAATTCAAGTACAAATTGCGGGACGTATCGACGGAAAAGAAATTGCACGTGTCGAATGGATCAGAGAGGGTAGAGTTCCTCTACAAACCATTCGAGCTAAAATTGATTATTGTTCCTATACAGTTCGAACTATTTATGGCGTATTAGGGATCAAAGTTTGGATATTTGTAAACAAAGAATAATCCAATTCTCCTTTTCTTTTTCTTTAAGGTTCCTTGTTTCGGTAAAACAAAAAAATGAAAATTTTCCAAATTTTATAAGATTGAATAAAAAATATCAATTAATTATTTTATATAAATAGAATTGCTATGCTTAGTGTGTGACTCGTTGATTTTTTAGAGTGGTTAGAGTTCGACAATAAAATAAATGACTTATAGGATGAATTCATTAATAACTAAGTACTAACCAACTCATCGCTTCGCATTATCTGGATTTAAAGAATTAATCTAAAAATCGAAATAAAATCAAGATATCATATTTTGGTAGTAGAATTATAGCAACTGAGATATTGGATAAAAAAAAAAAAAAACGAATCTGATTATAAGTTGTAAAGCAATAAGAATATACAGATAAAAATGAAGGGTGAAAGAAAGAAAAAAGATATATCAATGATATAGAATTCGAATATGTAAAGGTCTTATGGTTATCTCATAAAAAGGGGAAGTGTAATAAAGCATCAACATTAACTAAATCCATATATAGATAAATATATTCACAGAATAAACAAATCAAGAGCACCGAGTCAATAAAAACTGAGAAGGTTGATTCAAGAAAAAAGAAATATATATATATATAATTTGGAATTGTATTTGCGAGGCTCCATTGTAGAATTCCAGACCTAATCATCAATCGAGAAGCGATGGGAACGACGAAAACCGTGAATACCAAAGATTCATTTGACGGGAGGGATGGCGGAACGAACTAAGAACCAATTCATTTTTTTGAAGAGTCGCAGGATAACCCTCGATTACATCTAAAATAAAATGGATAAAGAGTAAATATTCGCCCGCGAAATCTTTGTTTTTTTATTTAGAAATTGAGCCAATCCAATACCACCAGAAATAAATAAAAAAAAAATAAGGATTTGTTAGAATCTTATGCTCTAATAGAACAACATTATCTAGTTATATATTTAACTATATATAGGGGGGGCAAATTTTCTAATAAATGTCTAGTTCTATATAAAAATCAAAACAAGATATACTAATTTCCAATTGATCAATTAATCCTATGAAATATTAAAATAAAAAAACCTCGTGATTCAATTATTCATTAAACATATGTATATACGGTATATTTTTTTATTGGTATTGGTTAAATCCATTTTTGTAATTGTTTTATTCGCGAGGAGCCGTATGAGGTGAAAATCTCATGTACGGTTCTGGAATAGCGATGGGATTTCTAAACAACCATCAACTATAACCCCAAAAGAACCAGATTCCGTAAGCAACATAGAGGAAGAATGAAAGGAATATCCTATCGGGGTAATCATATTTGCTTCGGAAGATATGCTCTTCAGGCACTTGAACCCGCTTGGATCACATCTAGACAAATAGAAGCAGGTCGGCGGGCAATGTCACGAAATGTCCGCCGAGGTGGACAAATATGGGTACGGATATTTCCAGACAAACCAGTTACAGTAAGACCAACCGAAACGCGTATGGGTTCGGGAAAGGGATCTCCCGAATATTGGGTAGCTGTCGTTAAACCCGGTAGAATACTTTATGAAATGGGCGGAGTCGCAGAAAATATAGCCAAAAGGGCTATTGAAATAGCCGCATCAAAAATGCCTATCCGAACTCAATTCATTATTTCAAGATAATAAATAATAAAAACCAAAGGAAAGAGGTCTTTTGGAGGAAAAAACATGGCAATTTTTCCTTTCTTTTGTTGAATAGAGAATATTTTTTTTTTACTTCAAGCTTTGGACTGAAAAACCAGATAAAATAAGAATGATATGATTCAACCTCAAACCCATTTGAATGTAGCCGATAACAGCGGAGCCCGCCAATTGATGTGTATTCGAATCATAGGAGCAGGTAATCGACGATATGCTTCTATTGGTGACATTGTAGTTGCTGTAATCAAGGAAGCGGTACCAAATATGTCTTTAGAAAGATCAGAAGTGATTAGAGCTGTAATTGTACGTACTTGTAAAGAACTTAAACGTAGCAATGGCATGATAATACAGTATGATGATAATGCCGCGGTTGTCATTGATCAAGAGGGAAATCCAAAAGGAACTCGAATTTTTGGCGCAATCGCCCGGGAATTGAGACAGTTAAATTTCACTAAAATAGTTTCATTAGCACCTGAGGTATTATAAGAAAAAACATTTTATTATTTAATGAAAATGAAATAGATAAATTAATAAATTATGTCTTATATCTAATTTTTAATAAAATTGGATTTCGTTTTTTATTTTATTAATATATATATTATTCTTTTTTAATAAAAATAAGTATAAAAATAAATATAAAAATAAATATTATAAATAAGATATTATATAGATATCTTTCTATTAAAGATATATAAATATACTAGATATCTTTCTTTAATTTTAACTAAAATATTTTCAAATTATATTACTACTCTAATATATATTAGAAAATATAGAACACGGAGCATGCTGATTATATCAAAAGTAAGTAAAGGGTAACATTTATTTTCCTATGGGTAAGGACACCATCGCCGACATAATAACCTCTATACGAAATGCTGACATGAATGGAAGAGGAACGGTTCTAATACCATCTACTAACATTACTGAAAACATTGCTAAAATGCTTTTACGAGAGGGTTTTATTGAAAACGTGAGAAAACATAGGGAAGGGGGAAATTTTTTTTTAGTTTTAACTCTACGATATAGAAGAAATAGAAAAGGATCATCTAAAACGCGTTTGAATTTAAAACGGATCAGTACTCCTGGTCTACGAATCTATTCTAATTATCAACAAATTCCGAGAATTTTAGGGGGGATGGGAATTGTCATTATTTCTACTTCGAGAGGTATAATGACAGATCGAGAGGCTCGATTAGAACGAATCGGCGGAGAAGTTTTATGTTATATATGGTAATCTTTCTGATATCCGAATTATAGAAAAAATTCTATCAATTTTTGTAAAAAAGTAAAGAGAGATAAAACAAAACACAAGTCTCTCATATCACTCCTCATACCTTAATGAATCCGTGAAATGGGTTTAACAGGAATTGTTATAAAGAAACGGATTCATGAGGGTTTAATTCAATATTGCTGAATCAATTTCCCCTGTGGGGTATGTTCGGGGTTCATTTATTTTCAATTTTAAATAATGAAAATATCAGTCTAGACTATATTTCTGAAAAGGTTCAACATACTCTTTATATATATTTCTACCACAGAGAAAAAAAAATGCAAGTCTAAATTCTTTAATTAGACTTTTTTTTAACTTCAATATTATTGGTTTTGAGGGGTACGATTAGAATAGAAGTTAAAAATTGAAGGAAACCTTATTTTCTTCCATTAAAACGGATCCGAGATTAAGTTGAAGGAATGATAAATATGAAAATACGGGCCTCTGTTCGTAAAATTTGTGAAAAATGTAGATTGATCCGTAGACGAGGTAGAATTATAGTAATTTGTTCCAATCCAAGACATAAACAAAGACAAGGATAAGGATAATATTTCCACAAAAGCCACAAGAGAGGGCTTTGAATTATAAAGGACTGGATGCGCAAATAAAAAAAAAAAATAAAAAAAGATATAGATATTGAAATTCAAACTTTTTTTTACATGAAAACTTAGAAATTATATAATATTCTCTATTATATATAATATGATTTTATAGTAATATTGATTATATATTAATATTTTTGAATATGTGAAAATCTCAAATTATTGAATGAATATAGAAATTCTATTTCGAATATTTTGAAATTTTCTTATATATATATAATATATATCAATGATTATATATATATAGATTAGAACTATTCTAATAGAATACAATATAAAAAAGAGATATTAGATAGAGAGATTTTGGGGATCTAAAATTGGAAATTCGATTCTTGTTAGTTGTATATTAACACAAATAGAATGCCAATTTTTTGAGGATATTAATTCTAGTTTCTAATTAAAAAAAAGAAATATAGTAAAACATCTGTTTTTTTGACATGAAATGAATATATCCATACATCTCAGACTTCCTTTTATGTTATGAGATAATAATTATGAAATAATAAAAAGATAATAAGATATGGCAAAACCTATACCCAAAATTGGTTCGCGTAAAAATGGACGTATTGGTTCACGTAAACATGCTCGTAAAATACCAAAGGGCGTTATTCATGTTCAAGCTAGTTTCAACAATACCATTGTCACTGTTACCGATGTACGGGGTCGGGTAATCTCGTGGTCCTCCGCAGGTACTTGTGGATTCAAAGGTACGCGAAGGGGAACACCATTTGCCGCCCAAACCGCAGCAGGAAATGCTATTCGAACAGTAGCGAATCAAGGCATGCAACGAGCAGAAGTCATGATAAAGGGTCCCGGTCTCGGAAGAGATGCGGCATTAAGAGCTATTCGTAGAAGTGGCATACTCTTAAATTTTATACGGGATGTAACCCCTATGCCACATAATGGGTGTAGGTCCCCTAAAAAAAGACGTGTGTAATGTAAAACAAAAGATAAACATAGAAAACATAGAATAAATTTCAAGACAAGAGAAATAAACAATTCAAGGATTTGAAAAAAAAAAATTGATTACTATGGTTCGAGAGAAAATTAGAGTATCTACTCGAACACTACAGTGGAAGTGTGTTGAATCAAGAGTAGACAGTAAGCGCCTTTATTATGGACGCTTTATTCTGTCTCCACTTATGAAAGGCCAAGCTGATACAATAGGCATTGCGATGCGAAGAGTTTTGCTTGGAGAAATAGAGGGAACATGTATCACACGTGCAAAATCTGAGAAAATACCACATGAATATTCGACCATAGTAGGTATTCAAGAATCAGTACATGAAATTTTAATGAATTTGAAAGAAATAGTATTGAGAAGTAATCTGTATGGGACTCGAGACGCATCTATTTGTATCAAGGGTCCCGGATATGTAACTGCTCAAGACATCATTTTACCACCTTCTGTGGAAATTGTTGATAATACGCAACATATAGCTAACCTAATAGAACCCATTAATTTGTGTATTAGATTACAAATCGAGAGGAATCGCGGATATTGTATAAAAAGACTAAAAAACTTTCAAGACGGAAGTTATCCTATAGATGCAGTATTCATGCCTGTTCGAAACGCAAATCATAGTATTCATTCTTATGTGAATGGGAATGAAAAACAAGAAATACTCTTTCTCGAAATATGGACAAATGGGAGTTTAACTCCTAAAGAAGCGCTTTATGAAGCCTCCCGTAATTTGATTGACCTATTTATTCCTTTTTTACATGCGGGAGAAGAAAACTTTAAATTAGAAAAAAATCAACACAAAGTTACTTTACCCGGTTTCACTTTTCATGATACATTGGCTAAACTAAGAAAAAACAAAAAAGAGATAGAATTAAAATCTTTTTTTATTGACCAATTAGAATTGCCTCCCAGGATCTATAATTGTCTCAAAAGGTCCAATATACATACATTATTGGACCTTTTTAATACCAGTCACGAAAACCTTATGAAAATAGAAGATTTTCGGATAGAAGATGTAAAACATATCTTGAACATTTTAGAAATTCGAAATTGAAAGAAAAGCATTTTGCATAAATTGGAAATCCATTAGGTTTTTTTCATCTTTTTTTCTTTCTTTTTTCTAAAAAAGAAAGAAAAAAAAGATGAAAATATGGAGTTTGAATCTTTATCTTTAGAAAAATTTAGAAAAAATCTACATACTGAGAGTAGGTTCAAAGATGTATCTAGGGATTAGTCCTTTCAAAGTGAATTCTCCCTAGATACCCAATATATATGAGATTTGAATTCACAAGTGAATCAATTTAAAAGAGACCTAAAGTTAGGGATTTCTCAATAGGTAATGTTGCTCCAACACCCAACCAAAGGGCTACTGCAGTACCAATCAAAAAGATGGTTGTTGATACTGGACGACGAAATGGGTTTTGGAATTTATTAACATTCTCCAAAAAGGGTACTGTTAATAATCCCGCGGGTACCGAAACCATTAAAAGAACGCCCAATAACTTATTGGGCACTGTACGAAGTATTTGAAATACAGGAAAGAAATACCATTCCGGCAATATTTCCAAAGGAGTTGCAAATGGATCCGCGGGTTCCCCAATCATTGATGGTTCTAAAACTGCTAAACCTACGTTACAGGCAATAGTACCTAGAATAACTACGGGAAAAATATATAAAAGATCGTTTGGCCATGCGGGTTCTCCATAATAATTATGACCCATTCCTTTAGCCAATTTCGCTCTTAATACAGGATCATTCAAGTCAGGTTTTTTTGTTATTGGGATAGGTGAATTCTTATTGATCCATCCTCCGAAAGAACCGGACATGATAATTTTTCATCATCCGGCTCGAGCATCAATCAAACGAACCGAGTATACCTATAGAAAAGTTTATATGTAAGAAAATGGACTCGATTCTGTTTTACGGAGTTACACAACTATCTATTGTGAAAAACTCATTTCTTATTTGTAAATGCTCAATACCCAAGTAGGCTTTCTTAAATTGATAGTGCTTTCTGGGTCATCTCAGACCTTGATATTTTTGCCCCCCTCAAAAAAAGATATCGGGACTTTTTAACATACATTTACATATTAAATTAAAGGATTTACTTGTTACTAATGGAATCTAACCCCTGTTCTTCTTTAGATCTACTTGTTTCACTCCGATAGTATCATAAATCGAGTCAATGCATAGGAAATGAATGCATTTCAATACTATTAAGTTAAGTGAAATCGATAAGACGGAATCCGTATTAGACCACTTCACTTATTTTAGTGGATCTTACGAAGCCCGGTCATCCAGGACATGATCAAGTCTGATCATAGAAAAGAATCTCTTCAAGTGAACCGGCCTATCCTCTGTAGGGGGGCTTGCGCGGTGGTTGGAACAAAGAGACACATTTTATTGCAAATTAAGATGTGGCAGATATGAAAAAGTCATCCATCTGCGCGATCCAATCAATAGTTCAAGTCACACACTCCCATAATCCGTTTTTTCTTCGGAGAATCCCCCTCAACTATCAACTATTCGTGTATGTCAAATAAAAAAATAAGACGCTAATTTTGTTAAGTCTTAAGTTGCAGGGAAATATCCAAATACATGTCTTATTTTTTTTAATAATCCATATTTGTAGCAATGAAATACTTTTGTTCCTCCCCAAAATAAAAAATGATTGATTAGAGATATCTAGGATCCATATTCTCTATAAAGGACCGGAGATGCCTTGCTTACGTATCATTGGAAAGTGCATTAACATAAATACAGCAGTAAGAAGAGGTAATACAAAAGTATGTAAACTATAAAAACGAGTCAAGGTAGATTGTCCTACACTAGCACTTCCCCTTAATAATTCCACGACAGACGATCCTATTCCGGGAATAGCTTCGGGTACTCCTGTGACAATTTTGACTGCCCAATAACCAATTTGGTCCCAAGGTAAGGAATAACCAGTTACACCAAAAGATGCGGTCAATACAGCCAAAACAACGCCCGTAACCCACGTCAATTCACGAGGTTTTTTAAAACCGCCGGTAAGATACACACGAAATACGTGCAGGATCATCATTAAAACCATCATACTTGCCGACCATCGATGAACAGATCGGATTAACCAACCAAAGTTAGCCTCAGTCATTATATATTGAACCGAAGCAAAAGCCTCAGTAACGGTCGGACGATAATAAAAGGTCATAGCAAACCCCGTTGCTACTTGGACTAAAAAGCAAGTAAGTGTAATTCCTCCTAAACAATAGAATATGTTGACATGAGGAGGGACATATTTACTAGTTATATCATCGGCAATCGCCTGAATCTCAAGACGTTCTTCGAACCAATCATAGACTTTATTGAGATAGGTAAACCAAAGGAACTCCCCCTCTGAGAACCGTATATGATAATTTCATCTCGTACGGCTCAAACAGAAAAACCCAATACTGGTTGTAACGGAAACGGATATGTTAAATAATAAAAAGTTTTAAACTTCTTAATTTAATCCTATTATTTCAAATCTTATTTGAAGATAAGAAAAATATATAAATCCTTAAATTGATCTGTGCAGGGTTATAATGCCAAAATCTCAAGTCGGCGCACTCGTCTTTATCTTGATCTTTACAGGCCTCTTGAATATTCTATTTACTTCATTTTTTCTTTGATTTTTTTGTAGAATGCGACTTTTTTAGTGCCGTCTTCTTTATTATTAGTATTGATAAGAATTCTCTTGTTAAGACCCTATGAACAATTAAACAAAACCTCAGATTCATACCAGAACCACAATGATTCAAAAAACCTTTAATGTCCAAAAATTCCCTGAGTAAGAACTGCTGGATTATCACTTATTCAAGAAATAGATAGGATAGAATGAAAAAAGAAATCAAAAGACATTTTTTTGCTTTGATAAAAAAAAGACAAACAGTGGCAATTTTATTTGAAAGAATCAAAATCTTTTTATTTATTCTAACTTACGTATCTTCTAATAAAAATTTATTAAAGTCCGGTTGCGAGGTCGAAATATTAAGTATGAATCATAGTTCTAATACTTTTTTAAATCTATTTTATATATTCCGTGCTCCAGATACTAGAAAATAATATCTGACGGGGTAAAACCATCTCTATCAAGATGACAGATCCTTTATTTTCGTTCTGTATTTGCAATAAGATCAATTAGAACAAGTCACACACTCATATTCCGGAAATAAAGAAAGAACGAAATTCCACGGTCAAACTACCAAATTCAAAATGAACTGGGCTATAAATAAAAAACCAAAATGGGTAAGTTTACCCCTTTTATTTAAAAAAAGATATAAATAAAAAAGATAGTTAGTCGGTTCTTATGAATCTAATTCATAGAAATTCCGTCCAGTAAAATGGACGAATTATAAATCTCTAAAATAATAGATAGAAATATAGCAAATAAAGCCATTGCAACACCCATTAAAGGAGTAGTTCCCCACCCCGGAGCTACTTTACCATATTCTGAATTCAACGGTTTCAATAAAGCCCCTACAGTAGTTCGTCTTGGACCAGATCTAGAACTACTCTCAACGGTTTGTGTAGCCATAAATCCTATTTTTTATTCATTGAGATCTGTTGACTTTGTATACCATTTCACTGTAAATATAGGATTTTATCCTATAGATTCATTGTGGTCTTGAAATTTTAGAAAAATGGAAACAGCAACCCTAGTTGCTATCTCTATATCTGGTTTACTTGTAAGTTTTACTGGGTATGCTTTATATACTGCTTTTGGGCAACCCTCTCAACAACTAAGAGATCCATTCGAAGAACACGGAGACTAGTTGAAGTAATGAGCCCCAATATTGGTATATTGGGGCTCATTACTTCAATCGAGATAATGAAAAATCATTTCGTCTTTTTAGTTGGAACTTTAGGGGGTTCTCTAAAAAAGATAGCAAAAAAAATTATTCCTAAAGTCGAGACTAAGAGGAATGTATAAACCAATGCTTCCATAGATTTCATCGTGGTTTACAATTATAGCTTTCATACCTGTTTATTAGATTAGAGTAAAAAAATACAATCATTCAAATCAAGATTAATCAAATTCCCTATGATTTAATTTAAATCACCCCAAACAAAAGTATAGTCAAAAAGAAACAACAAAAAAGAATAACGTTCTATCCGAATCAGACTATTTGCCTTCTTGTAGTCGGATCGCCCAGTTTTTGGAATGCTCCAAATTCTACTTGAGCATCCAAATCGGGGTCGATGCCAGCAAAAACATCTCGGAACAAAGTTCTAGCACCATGCCAAATGTGCCCGAAAAAGAAGAGAAGAGCAAACGAAGCATGTCCAAAAGTAAACCAACCCCTTGGACTGCTACGAAAAACACCATCTGATTTCAAAGTGGCACGATCTAATTCAAAAATTTCACCCAATTGAGCACGTCTAGCATATTTTTTCACAGTAGCGGGATCACTATAACTGACTCCGTTGAGTTCGCCACCATAGAACTCAACAGTTACACCTACTTGTTCAACACTATACTTCGATTCTGCTCTTCGAAAAGGAACATCGGCTCTAACAATTCCGTCTCCGTCTATCAAAACAACTGGAAATGTCTCAAAAAAAGTAGGCATACGCCTTACAAAAAGTTCACGCCCCTCTTTATCTCTAAAGATAGGATGTCCTAACCAACCGACGGCTATTCCATCTCCATTATCCATTGAGCCCGCTCTAAATAAGCCCCCTTTTGCCGGATTATTGCCGATGTAATCATAAAAAGCTAATTTTTCGGGAATTTTAGACCAAGCTTCTGATAAACTTTGATTTTCGGCTAGCCCAGCACTAACTCGTCGATATATTTCTTGTTGGAAGTATCCCTGATCCCATTGATAACGAGTGGGGCCAAATAATTCAATCGGAGTTGTTGCTGAACCATACCACATAGTTCCAGCAACAACAAAAGCTGCAAAAAATACAGCAGCGATACTACTGGAAAGGACGGTTTCAATATTTCCCATACGCAATCCTTTGTATAGACGTTGGGGTGGACGTACACTAAGATGGAAAAGGCCCGCCAATATGCCCAATGTCCCTGCTGCAATATGATGAGAGGCTATTCCCCCCGGAACAAAAGGATCAAAACCTTCTACACCCCATGCGGGATTTACGGATTGAACCCTTCCGGTTAGGCCATAAGGATCGGACACCCATATTCCAGGACCATACAATCCTGTTACATGAAATGCGCCAAAACCAAAACAAGCCACCCCTGCAAGAAATAAATGAATTCCAAAGATTTTTGGCAAATCCAAAGAGGGTTTGCCTGTACGTTCATCACAAAAGATTTCTAGATCCCAATAGACCCAATGCCAGATAGCCGCCAAAAAGCACAAGCCCGAAAACACAATATGTGCTCCAGCCACACCTTCATAACTCCAAATACCCGGATTCGGCGTAGTACCTCCTGTGATACTCCAACCGCCCCACGAATTGGTTATTCCTAAACGAGTCATGAAGGGTATAACAAACATACCCTGTCTCCACATTGGGTCAAGAACAGGATCAGAGGGATCAAAAACTGCTAATTCATATAGAGCCATCGAACCGGCCCAACCAGCAACCAGAGCCGTATGCATTATATGGACAGAAAGTAAGCGGCCGGGATCATTTAATACAACAGTATGAACACGATACCAAGGCAAACCCATGAGAATACCCCTCTTTTTTTTTTTCAGCAAAAAATAGACACTATGTAACTTTATTGCACTAGAAAAAAGATACTAAAAAATATACTATGGAACCCCCTTTGCAGTCGATTATATCTGGTAAAGGATTTATATTTGTTCTAGGTTTTTAGGAAAAATGGAACAATTCTATTCAGTAGGAACAAAAAGAAGTGGATCCATTTTATTCTATATCCGATAAATAACAATACGCAATGGTGGTGTGGGAGGACGTTGACCAAATGAATAAAAAAAAGGGATAGTTATTACAAACAGGTTCTTTGAATGATAAACAAAGATATGTTTGCATTCACGAATAAAAACACTCATATAGGAGCAACCTCCCCTTTTTTTATTTATCATTTATAAATACAATATGATAAAATAAAGAAAAATCAATTTTTAGACAATAAACCTTTACGTTTCCACATCAAAGTTACATATATTACTTCATTTTTGTTTTCCATTTTATGCCTATTGGTGTTCCAAAAGTTCCCTTTCGAAGTTCTGGAGAGGAAGATGCATCTTGGGTTGATATATAGTGCGACTTGTCAGATATATATGGGTTATATGGGATTTCCCCGTTTTCTCCACCGATTGAGGTATCCTCTCTTTCACCCCGAAAAATATTGATTGAATCGTCAAAAATCTGGAGCGTGAAGTGTAATGAAGTTCAATTAGATCGATCTTTTAGTTTTTTAGGGGGTATCCAAATTAGTATTCTCAATTTTGAATTATTTATGGTTGGCTTGACTGGACCAATAAATAAAATGAAGCATCCAGGCTCTGTTTAGACAAACCCAATTGGGTAATATACCAAGGATTACTACTTCTAGCATGTCATATATGTGAAAAAAGAAATTCAGAATCAGGGGGTTCGTAGCAAAAGCAAAAAGATGTGGTATTGCAGTATTTGTCCTATATGTGCAAATAAAAATCGGGCAGATCTTTACTCAGAGTAGAACAGAAACCTAAAAGAAAAGAATTGAAGAAGCCCATTCAGAAACAAGAAAATTACATTGTGATTTAATTTTATTTAGATTCGATCTCGATGAAAACAATACATCAATGAGGAGTTAGTTCAAAAAGTTAAATACATTCTATATGTATGGATAAAAGAAGGGCTCAAAAGTCCTCTTTATTGAAAAAAAGAAATTGTAAGAAAAAGACCTTTCCCTTCGTTAGAAGTTCTAAAAAGTCGATTCTGGAAAAGAGTCATAAAGTAATAAAAAAGGGGTTGAAATCTACACATTGATTTATTTTTGCGATCTTTTGTGAACCGTATGCATCAAAAGATGCATGTACGGCTCTTAAAGGATAAAATCTTATCCTAATCAACCGACTTTATAGAGAAAGACTCCTTTTTTTAGGCCAAGAGGTTGATAGTGAAATATCGAATCAACTTATTGGCCTTATAATATATCTTAGTATGGAGGACGAGAACAAAGATTTGTATCTGTTTATAAATTCTCCGGGCGGATGGGTAATACCCGGAATAGCAATTTATGATACTATGCAATTTGTACGACCCGCTGTACAGACAGTATGCATGGGATTAGCTGCTTCAATGGGATCTTTTCTTTTGGCAGGAGGAGAAATTACCAAACGTCTAGCATTCCCTCACGCTTGGCGCCAATGAGTCCTTTAAAAAAAAAAGAAGACTATGCCTTCGCCAAATAAATATTAAGTAAAAATAGCATGGCACTTCGAGTTCGATATTAATTTTTTCTCAAAAACCATTCGATTCTGTATCGAAAGAGTAGTATGAAAAAACCCGTAGTTACCATTTCATATGATCTATCGGAAGCCTATTTCAGTGTCACAAACTGTTTAGTTTTCGGTTTTTACACCGGAAAGGTTTAAACAATATTTATGTTATGCAAGAATATATATATATATTCTAACTATTTGAAAAAAAAAGACACTTTGGGATTGCTGAAGAACAGACGAAATAATAAAGCAACGGAACCATCATAGTATTTTATAAATACTTCAAACAAAAAAGGAAGGATGGTTATTGGATCATTTACTGATGCTGATCTGGGTCTGATAGACCTAGTATATGTTCTATTTCTTTGATGGAAGGTCTAAATCAATTCCATAGTAGAGCCGTATGCAATCCGCAAAAGAGCCTGTACGGTTGTTCGATTCTATCTTTTTCCTCTCTCTCGCCTTATCGTGCGGCAGAGAGGAAACCAGTATTTTGTTATATCATTAGGGTAATGATCCATCAACCCGCTAGTTCTTTTTATGAAGCACAAACGGGAGAATTTATCCTGGAAGCGGAAGAACTACTAAAGCTGCGCGAAACTATCACAAGAGTTTATGTACAAAGAACGGGCAAACCTGTATGGCTTATATCCGAAGACATGGAAAGGGATGCTTTTATGTCAGCAGCAGAAGCTCAAGCCCACGGAATTGTTGATCTTGTCGCGGTTGCGAATTAGCAGCAATGATTCCGCGCAAATGCACGATTTTCTATTTTTTTTTATTATTCATCTAATCTTCTTATTACCTTATCGGATTTCTTATAACTTATAATATTTATATAAAAAATTTCTATTAATTAATTTTTAACTGATTTTTAAACATCGGGTTAAGATTGATCTAAACCAACTCAGTATGTATACGACTCACCATGCCAACTATGAAACAACTTATTAGAAACACAAGACAGCCAATCCGAAATGTCACAAAATCCCCCGCTCTTCGGGGATGTCCTCAGCGCCGAGGAACCTGTACTAGGGTGTATGTGCGACTCGTTCAGATCATAGACTAAGACAAAAAAGGAAAAGAGATTTTCCAGTATCGATGTATCGGTTAAGATAGTGAATGGAGCTCTTCCCTTCACTATCTTAACTGAAAAAGATCTATAAAATTTAGAAATGGATAATAAAAAAAATGATATCTATATATATATTCTTCTATTGTGTATCAAATTTATGGTTTTTTGGTTGGTAGAAATCCAATCACCTCAATTTACAATTTAAGATGAGACAAATTTCCCCATTGGTAGCAAATGCTTACCTATTAAGCGGGGGAAATCCTTTATTTTCAATAAATAGCGGAAAAATTATGCTCTTATTTTTCTTTTTGAAAGAACGGACTACGAGGGTCAGCTACCCAGCTAATATGCATACTTAAATACCGTTACTTTATAGCTAGATTTCGTTGTGAAAGACCTATTTTACTGGATATTTCATGGGTAGAGCCAAAGAGTGTGAACTGTACAAGTTAATAATATGAATGAGATCCGGGAAGGGGCTCCGGTGTATAGAGAGGATCTCGCCGTTTAAAAAGTAATCATAGAAACGATGGAACCCACCATTTCTTTATCTATTTCTATTTTATTTACTATGTTTTTTCTCAATTCAATACACGGATAGGTTAAACGCTTTAAAATAAAAAGCAAAAAATGGTGGTCAGGAAGGTTATAGTAGCAAAAGCCATTGAAATTCTTACTTTATACATTGGAAGAATCCATTTTTGTTATTAATAGACTGGGCAGGAAAAAAGAATAACTGAAAGAAAAAAATCGAATTGTTATTCATCAAAGTATCATTTACTCAATGACCAGAATTAAACGAGGATATATAGCTCGGAAACGTAGGACAAAAATTCGTTTATTTACATCAAGCTTTCGGGGGGCTCATTCAAGACTTACTCGAACTATTACTCAACAGAAAATCAAAGCGTTGGTTTCGGCTAATAGGGATAGAGATAGGAAAAAAAGAGGGTTTCGCGGTTTGTGGATCCATCGAATAAATGCAATAATTGGTAAGAATAAAAAAAAACAATACAATAGGTATAGTAATTTATTGTATAATATGTACAAGGGGCAATTGCTTCTTAATCGTAAAACAGTAGCACAAATGGGTATCTTAAAGGGGAATTGCCTTTTTATGATTGCCAACGAAATCATAACATAAAATAAGAATTCCCCGGAGAATGAACTCCGGGAAGGTAGTAGAGTAGGGATTTGTATGATAAAATAGAATTCATATGATAAAGTCATCAAAATGAACAAGCACGGCTCAATAAAAAAAAGATTGATTCTTCGTTATAGATTATCTTTTTTCTTACAAGACAACAATCAAAATTTGATTGTCATAGTTTTAGTTTTCGAACAAAACATCAATCCACATTTGATTTGTGTTTCAATTCCAATTTGAATTCACTTGAACAATAACTCTAATCTTTTTTTAACCGGTAGTAGTAGTTCTAGTGGTTGACTCAATTTTTTCAAATTTTTTTTCATTATTAAGAATCTTTTTTTCATTATTAAGAAAGGGTAACGAAGATAAAATACGAGCTTGTTTTATAGCAATCGTAATTAATCGTTGTTGTTTTAAGGTCAATCTATTTACCCGTCTAGATAATATTTTTCCTTGTTCACTAATAAATCGACTAATTAAACTCATGTTTTTATAATCAATTCGATCCCCCGATTGGATCGGGGGCAAACGCCTACGAAAAGATCGTTTGGGTTTAAGAAAGAGTCGCTTAGATTTATCCATGATTTGTTTATTCCTATCCCGAGAATTCTATTTCTTAACAAAAGGGTTTTTTTATGTATACTTATACAATGAAATTTTTTTTATCTATTATGTTATATATAATCTAAATTATATTTTATATAAATTAGAAAATGCATCTATATAAATATTAGAATATGTATAATTCTTCATATTCTTTGTTTGGCAAGGTGACACACAAACAATCCTTTTTTCTATTTCTTTATCTCTGCTTTCTATTTCTTTATCTCTGCATGAATCGTATGTTTGCAACAACAAGAACAGAATTTTCTTAATTCTAATCGACTGGGCGTATTGTGTCGATTCTTTTGAGTAATATATCTGGAAATACCCGTTGATTCCTTATTAACACTCTTTTGAGCACAACAGGTACATTCCAAAATAACCCTTACTCGGATATCTTTACCCTTGGCCATGAACCTCCTTTTCTTTTGATTTTGGATTCACTTATCTATTTTTGTATTCGACGAAGAAAGGAATGAAAAAGAAGTAAAAGTTGATAATTCTAAATCCAATTTTGTTTCAATTAATATATTACCGGAAAATTGAGGTAATACAAACAAAACAAGGATTTCAAACAATTTTTCGAATCGCAGTACAGTATTTTGGTTTTCATTTAAGTATCTTAAATGATATTGTTGCCCCCAACCTAACTATTCTATTTCCATTTCCGGTCTTACTCTCTTAATATTATATTAAGAATGGAATTGAATTATTCATTCAATTCCATTGAAGCCTGTACCAGATTTCGAGTTTCGCGAAGGACAAATCCACCTTTTCTTTTATTCTTTGTCTTTTCTAACTTATTCTATTCGATTCGAATTCTAAAAAAAAAATAGGAGGAATTCTCGATATTTTTTTGATTTCGAATCCTCTTCACCGCTTCCTGCGACAGTAACTATAATTAAAAAAAGGGGAATATCAATGCATCCGGAAAAAAACGATTGATTTCGATCAATAGACCCGCTAAAGCTCCGAACCATAGAGTACTTACCACTGGTGCCACGGAGAGATATGTTTTAAGATCTCGCATTTTTAATCCTCCCTTTTTCTTTATTTAAATTTCTAATATATAATTTTATATAGGACTATCAAAAAATAGTTATTTTGTTAATAACCACTTGGATTTTCTGCCGAATTCTTAATTCAAATTTGAAATGTACAACGATTCATTCGATAGCTTTTTTGTTTTCTAATAAAAAGGGGTCTATTTCTGCCCGAACATTCCATAAAAATGAAATATATTTCCATGTTAGGGAAATCTCCTATTTATTATTATTTAAATTATTTATTAACTTAAGAATCTTTGATTATTAGAATTTTTCTGATTAGAATATAAGAATTTTTATATTCTTAATTATATTATTATATATTATAATATATATATATATACAACGGAGAAAATGTGGAAAACAAGACAAAGATTCTTTACAATGACACAGGAAACCAATTGAAAGGGATGTAGCGCAGCTTGGTAGCGCGTTTGTTTTGGGTACAAAATGTCACGGGTTCAAATCCTGTCATCCCTATCTCGAACTAATACTTATCGTAGGAGAAGTAACAAGGGATCAATTGAGACCGATTCAAATTGGAGATACATATATCAATATTTATATATAGTATATGGTATATGCAAGCAAGATGTATTGGGGTCACTTAAAATTTAATAATATTTTATTAATATTATTATGTTATTAAAAAAAAAAAAAAGAAATAATAAGCGCTCTTAGTTCAGTTCGGTAGAACGTGGGTCTCCAAAACCCGATGTCGTAGGTTCAAATCCTACAGAGCGTGATTCCATTCTTGTTATATTGAGAATGACAATGAAATAATTAAACAGTAGTTTAAAGGCTGAATTTGACCTCCTGGGGATTGTGGTTAAAACAAAGAAAAGAAATAGGAGGTCAATAAACATCACTAAACAAACGAGATGTTAATTAATCAAAGGTCCAATTGATCACCACGTCGGTATTGTAAATATGCAGTTAGGAATAATCCAGCCAAAGTAATAGGGATTAGTCCTAACACAATTCCAAATAGAAAAACTTCAATCATTCTTTTTTGTTTGAAAGGGAAGGAAAAGGGGAGGTAATATATATCCTTTATACTTAAACTAAATATTAATTAATCTGTATTGACCACGAATCTCAATGATCAAGAATTGGAAATTAACATGATAAAGAACTCAAGAATATCTAGTAGTATTAGAAAATCTCTAATTCAATTCCAATTTGAAAATCAAATAAGTCGTATCTTACTCAGACTGATAAAAAGAGCTGAGGTTATACTAAAAGCCGCTAGTAGAAAACCGAAATAACTAGTTATAGTGGGCATAAAGAAGCTAAATGAAATAAGTTCTTTTTATACGTATGTTTACAAAGCACTTCCCTAAGTTTCCAAGGAAATACAATCGAATAGGAGAAGAAGAAAAAAATACCATTTGAGAAATACATTGTGGATTTATCAATCATTATAGACGAACAAAAATAGAGTGAGATCGGTAAGAAATCAATTCATCACCTATGACAACTATCCATCCTGTGGTTCAAAATCAACAGGTTTTTTGGACAACTCGTAAGTTGAGTAAAATAATCCAAAAAGAATTTCAAATTCTTTTTTTATTTCTAGAATATTTCTATTTCTTCTTTCTATTCTAAAATAGAATATTTATTCAGTTCTATTTCGAAATATTTCTAAAATAAAGAATTAAAAAAAGATATTAATAAAATAATGAAAATTATAATAATAATAAAGAACTTTGTTGTTTAACTTAATTCTTGAATTTCTATGGAAAAAAATCGGAAAAATCGGGCCCTTTTTTTTTTTTATTGTATGTAATTTGTTCGATTTTTTTTATTTAAAACAAAAAACGAGTTACCTTAGAATGCCCTTTCACTTTTTTATCATTAGATTTAGTCGTGGATTCCATTCCTTTACTATACTACAACAGAAGAACTTTACTATACTACAACAGAAGAAAAAGGATATGAGATCCCATCCCTCAAACTCGGGTTCCGCAGTTTTTTTGTCTTTCCATATCTTATTTAAAAATAAAACTCTATCAACCACGAAAGAGTCTTTTTTTTCTGTCATCAAATAGAAAGTATCTATTACTGCTATCTTTTTTACTTGTTACTGGATAACTAACCAATTCAACTCTTTCTTCAAAAAAAGGGGGGTAACAACAAGAAAACATCTTCCACAACCACTCTTTCCGGATTTGGCATCTAATTGAATTGGAGAAATAAAATAGGAGAATCTATGTCATGAATTATCAAAAACAAATACAAGTCAGTCCATCGGAGTCACAATTTAATTGATCTTCGGTTTGTAATCCGAAGCTAATATTGAATATATGTTAATTAATAACATGTGGAGAACCTTCATCTTATACTATAAAGATCCATTAGACTCTTAAACTTTGCGGAATTTTGTATTGAGTACATTGCATTGATACAACCAACAAGCAAGTTAGAAAGAATCTAGTACTTGATCTCAGCACGAATCTTTTAATTTCGTTGCTGTGTCCGAAGAAGGATAGCTATACTGATTCGGTATACTCGAAAGACACCCTGGGTACAATATTGACGATCTAACAAGGATGATTCTCAGTAAATTTCGACTTACTGCTCTCATCTTTTATGGAATCGATCCCCCTTTGACTGTACAAGAATATGTGGAGCTCAACATGTCTGGAAGCACCGGAGAACGTTCTTTTGCTGATATTATTACCAGTATTCGATACTGGATTATTCATAGCATTACTATACCCTCTCTATTCATTGCGGGTTGGTTATTTGTCAGCACGGGTTTAGCTTACGATGTTTTTGGAAGCCCTCGGCCAAACGAGTATTTTACGGAGAACCGACAAGGAATTCCATTAATAACTGGCCGTTTTGATCCTTTGGACCAACTTGATGAATTTAGTAGATCTTTTTAGGAGGCTCCAATGACCATAGATAGGACCTATCCAATTTTTACAGTACGATGGTTGGCTGTTCACGGACTAGCAGTACCCACTGTTTCTTTTTTGGGATCAATATCAGCAATGCAGTTCATCCAACGATAAACCTAATCCGAATTATAGAGCTACGACACAATCAAACCCAAACGAACAAAATGTAGAATTGAATCGTACCAGTCTCTACTGGGGGTTATTACTCATTTTTGTACTTGCTGTTTTATTTTCAAATTATTTCTTCAATTAATAGAAGAAAGGGAATAAATACGTATACGTATTCGGAATTCTCTTATCCCATTCGGAAGGATATAATTTCATAATTATCTATGACTGTTTATGTCACTAGCATGACTACGTGATCAAATGTGGAGGAAAGTGGGATAAATGGCCGATACTACTGGAAGGATTCCTCTTTGGATAATAGGTACTGTAACTGGTATTCCTGTGATCGGTTTAATTGGTATTTTCTTTTATGGTTCATATTCCGGATTGGGTTCATCCCTGTAGTAATCAGATGAATTGAGTTTGCAAAATGAACGTGTAAGAAGAACTCAACAGGGATCCACTCTTTTTGTTGATGAATTCGAGGGGGTCCCGTTGAGTTCTTAATAAGAAGAAGATTTCTTATTCTATAAATGACTCAATAGATAACTTTTTTCAATGTTTCAAAAAAGTCCATTTCAATCTTTTTTAATGTTTTTTAAAATGAACTTTATTTATTGATTAAAATTAAAAAAGTCTTTTCCAGAGGAAAATTTCTTTCAACTTAAATTGAAAGAAAAGTAAAAAAAGAATAAAAGGGGAATCATTTGATTTACTTTTTCGGGATATCGCAATGGAAATAATATGAATTCTGTTATATTGGAATAATTCTATTGTAATATATTCTTAATTCTATTCTATCTTTATTCCCTTTTTCTATTCGAAATCTTATTGTTGGGTCAACCCCCCCTTCTTTTGTTTGTCCACTACATAATGTGGTATACTGTATTCATTAAGATAATATTTTATCTTATCTCATAAAGGTTCCGCTCAAAGAAGGGAATCAACAAGTATTATTCTATATAAATAGAATAGAAAATTATTTCTATTTTGATATTTTGCTACAATCAAAAAACAATCGGACTCTAGGAAAAGATAAAAAATAAGATCTCTCCTAGAATCTCGTTTTCCCTATTTTTATTTCTACTGTGCTTAATATTCTCCAACTATTTTTCTTATATTACAACAATAAAAAAGTAATAATTGTTTTCTATTGTAGGACATTGAAATCTGAAAACAGTGACATAATCATATTGCTCTAATTTATTGGGTTGAAAAAACGCAAAGTAAGATAGTCTTCTTCACTATATATACTATGACTGACTAGTACTGCAGTACAAGGAATTCTCTAAATACGGTAGAAAAAGACTCGAAAGAATCAAAGGTTCGGTCCTTTTTCTTAAATTTTTGATTCTACAGAATAGAATTACAGTACAGAATTTATCGACTAAAATTTAGTTCTTTTACCGGCTTAGGCTTAATATGTTCATAAATTCGCGGACCTGTAAATTAGAAATTCATCTCGGACAATTGCACCTTCTCAAATTGTTTCTTTTTAAGAACCAAGAAGATTTGTGCCAAAATAATCGCTGCCAAGAAGAACAAAAGACCTTGGACACGTAACGGATCTTGAAGTACTATTTCTGCATCCCCCTGACCAAATCCACCCACATTAGGATTACTCGTTAATGGTTGATCAAGTTTGATCGATTCACCCTCCGAAACAAGAAGTTCTGGTCCTGGAGGTATAATATCAATCACTTCACGTCCATCCGATGCATCCGCTATAGTTATTTCGTATCCCCCCTTTTCTTTTCGTATGATTTTTTTTACTATCCCCGCTGCTGTAGCATTATACACAGTATTATTACTCTTGCTCCCGTCGGGATAAATTTGACCCCTCCCCCTGTTCCCGCCTACATATATTGGATATTTTAAGAAGTGAACATCTCTCTCAGTAGCGGGATTGGGGGAAAGGATAGGAAAGGTGATTTCACTATATTTCTGGCCGGGAACAGGACCTACCACAAGAATGTTTTTTTTTGTGGGACGATAGCTTTGAAAAGAGAGATTACCCAGCTTTTCTTTAATCTCGGGTGAAATACGATCGGGGGGGGCCAATTCAAAGCCCTCCGGTAAAATAAGAACAGCCCCGACATTCAAAGCCCCCTTTTTACCATTAGCAAGAACTTGTTTGATTTGCATATCATAAGGAATTCGAACAACCGCTTCAAATACGGTATCGGGAAGTACCGTTTGTGGAACTTCAATATCCACGGGCTTATTAGCCAAATGGCAATTGGCACATACAATACGACCTGTCGCTTCTCGCGGATTTTCATATCCCTGTTGTGCAAAAATGGGATATGCATCTGAAATAGGTGCTCGAATTAATATAAATATATATATTATGAGCGATACGGAAATGGATCGAGTAATCTCTTCCTTTATCCAAGAAATGGCATTTCTAGTTTGCATGGTCCAATCATTGATCCTGAGAATTCAATTTCTACAATAAATTTTGGTAGGTCACTGGCATAGTTAGTTCCCTATCCATGATTCGGCTATTTACTAAAAAACTATTCCTGGAATGGAATATGGGAAGAATCTCTTGGGTGGTGGCGATAAAGAAAAAGATTGGAATGTTGTTTAGCTTGCTTTTGTAAAAAATAAGAATAACAAACTTTCCAATTTGACCTAACCCGCGGATCTTTTTTTCAATCATTCATTGAATGATAAATCACGACAAGTGATGGAGATACGCGATTTAAATAACGGAAAATCCAATATTTTATAATAGTATCTAAAATGACTGGAAATGTGGAAACAAGACCAGATATAATTTGATCATTCTGAGCAAATCCAAAATCTTTATAGAGAGAACCAATCATTAGTTCCCAACCATGGGTCGAATGGAATCCTATACATAAATCTGTTAATAAAAGAATGGAAAAAGCTTTTATTGTGTCACTTAAGTTATATAGGAATTCTCGAACCCATGAGTTAATAATAAGAAGTTCTTGATTACCCAGACTGGAATAACCACTTAGAATAACAAAACAAAGTATGTTTGTCGAGAAATGCAAAATCGCATGGATACGATCCTCGTTGTGCGTCGTGATCAATTGGATGGTTTCTTTGTATATTTCGGTACGAAGATTTTGTGAACGTAGTTCCGGGTATTCCTTTAGCATTTCATCCAAGAGGAATAGTTCCTTGAATTCTATGAATTTTTTTAGAATAATCTTTTCTTGAATGATATTCAAGAAAATTTCAGGTTGCTTAGTATTCCACCAATTAGTAACCCAAGATTCCAGACTTTTTTGAAATGTGAAAGATATGCACCAGGGCAAAAAGACTATAGGTGTAAGATATCGAAGGGGAATGAATGCTTTCTTTTTTGCCATTTTTCGTCTTTATTTAATGAACGAACTCAGCTTCGGCTTTATCTCATCCGTCAACTATATAGGATGATAATAATGTTTCTATCAAGCATAAGTTCTATTACAAGTCATAGAAAATCTATAATCTATTCCCGCGTTTTTTTTATTTTCAATTCGGGAATTAGTTCTTGAATTTAGAAACAATAAAGAAATAGACTAAAAATCGAAAGAATCCACTGCCAATTTTGGCATGACGAAAAAATAAAATATTATTTTCTTTCATCAAAGGACATCAATTCCTAAGATTCGAAGCAATTAGACCTTTTAATGAATACACGGAGGAACACTTCGCGTAATGAATATTAGTCGGATTTCGAATTCAAAGAGGGCCCCTTCTATCAAAACAAAATCTCTTTTTCCGAAGAAAGCATTCATTTTTTCAGTTTCATTTCTTTTTTTCAAAGTAATTCAATTGGTACACGCAAGAAATAGGCCAATTCTGCAGCTTTTCTTTCAATTTCTCGTGAAGTTAAATTCTCGTCAATACGAGTCAGGGGGATGGCCCCCTGTCCTATGATTTCCATATAAAGGATACGACGAGTAGAAATACCCTCTTTAACTTCTATTCTGATGGACTGAATATCTTTCATAAGAAATCGAAGAAAAATACGACGATTTTTTCCAGGAAATCCCCAACGAAAAATACACACTATTCCCGCTTTTTTATCGAATCGATCATAACCACTACCCACATTCCACCAAATTGTACACCACAAATATGAACTAATAAAGAGACCCGCGATTCCATAGAAAGACATCACGATTCCTTGTGGAAAAAAAAGAATTTGCTGAGACGGAAATAAAGATAACAAATTCCTACCAAGATAACTGGAAATTCCAACCAATAAGAACCCCAATGAACCTAAAAAAAGGATAAAGGCCCAGCAGAAATTGCTAGTTTTTCGAGACCCCGCTATAAGTTCTACCCATATACGTTCTGATCGCCAACTCATATTAGATCCAGTTCTGTTTTATTGGAATTGTTATAATAAATAAACCAAACCCAAGTAAGTAAATGAATTTGACTTGATTCTTCTTTGTTTCCGAAGTAACTCTCATCAACTAGCACTATTATGGTGTAAACCTTTAGGAGTGATTATTCATCAAGTTGCTCCCTGATCTAAAAAAATATACTTGATTTGTGCCTATTGTCCGTATCTAAAAGATCTTGTTCTTTTGAACATAAAGAAATAAAGAAGCCATTGCAAGTGCCGGAAATACTAGGCCCACTAAAGGCACAAAAATGGAAGGTAAGTTTATCATAGAATGGGTACCTCGATTTAATATTTGTACCTGCTATATATAATTATTAATTATAGAATATTGAATTTATATATCGCATTCTTTTCTTATATTGTTATAAAGTATAATCAATAGAATTCAAATATACTTAGTATGACTCAATGGATCACTTTTTTCGATAAGTATTCTTTATGGATTCTGATTCTACTCATCCTATTCCTATTAACTGAATATATATATTCAGTTAATAGAATGAGTAGAAAAGAGTATATTGAGGAGTATAAAATAGAATCTAATTCTATATATAATAATATATTATTAAAATAATATAATAATAAATAGAAAGAATGAATGTAAAACGTAGAACTAAAAAAATGGATTGATTTCGCCTTCTATTTCCGCAAGGAACATAGGTATGATAATACACTTTTTCATTTTTTTGGAAAAAGAAAAAAATCTTTTAAGCTCTGCTAAATTTTTCACAAAGGGAAGAAAGCATGGAGCTGAAATAACTCACTTAAAACCCCTTTTAAAGGATTACGCGGTACGATTGAATCAAATAAGCCCTTTTGGAATAAATATTCAGCTGTTTGTGAACCTTCGGGTATTGTCTTATTCAACGTTTGTTCAATTACTCTTTTACCCGCAAATGCAATGTAAGCATCGGGTTCGGCAATAATGATATCGCCCAACATGCCGAAACTGGCGGTCACCCCACCAGTAGTAGGAGATGTAAGGATGGATACATAGAATAACCTTTTATTTTTTTGATACTCATATAAAGCAGAAGATATTTTAGCCATTTGCATCAAGCTCAGACTTCCTTCTTGCATACGTGCTCCTCCGGACGCACATACTAGAATAAGAGGTAAAAGTTGATTGCCAGCATGTTCGACCAAACGGGTTATTTTCTCGCCTACTACAGATCCCATACTACCCCCCATAAACTGAAAATCCATGATCCCAATTGCTACAGGAATCCCGTTTAGTTGACCTGTGCCTGTTTGAACAGCCTCAGTTAATCCTGTCTTTCTTTGATAAGAGTCCGTACGATTCTTATAGGATTCCTCTTCCGAATAGGATTCCTCTTCCGAATGAAATTCAATGGGATCTATAGAGACCATGTCTTCATCCATAGGATTCCAAGTACCTGGATCAATCGAAAGTTCGATTCTATCTGAACTGCTCATTTTCAAATGATATCCACAGTGTTCACAAATATTCATTCTTGATTTAAAAAATTTCCTATAATTTAATCCATAACAATTTTCGCATTCAATCCATAAATGCTTGTATTTTTGAGTTTCATCGAGATCTTTAGAATCCTCTCTTAAATTCTCATTCGTGATAGTTGTTTTTATGGAAGAACTCTCGCTTTCACTACTATTTCTGCCCTTACCACAAATAGAAGTATAAAAGTAACTGTCATTGTATTTCTCACTTTCACCTAAAATGTGACTAACAATACATATTTGAGAACGAAGATAACTTTCAATGCAATTATGAATGCCATTTTTCCAACTCGATTTAGTATCATACATGTAATGATTATCATGTCTCTTAGAGACATTATTCAGATAGCTAGAATTCTTATTATAACTATCAAAAAAACTTTCTGGTTCACTTAGAAAAGAAGGATCATTAGAAATCTCCAAAAATTGATTTTCAATATCAAAATATATGGAATAACGGTTCCTTTGGCTATTGTTATCCCTAACTAAAAGAATTTTATCAGATAGGAAATTTCTAATGTTCCTGACACCGACTAAATAATCAACATTACTGTAACTAGAATTGTCACTATCATTCCAGCTAGGAAAGTCTTTTTCCATATCAATCAAAATTGGGTCTTCACTTGCACTGGTATTTTCAACAGGACCAAAACTATCCATTGAGTTACTTAGCCCACACCTGTATTCTAACTGCCTATAAAACAGCATAGAATTGAACCACCGTTTTTCCATAGAGTTTTTCCTCTATTACCATTAAAATACAATAGATGAATAGTCATTCGAAGAAGAATCATTAAACATAAATATAGAATATTAAAAATATTCTATCACATTTTTTTACTAATATATATAAATCCAATCACTAGGATTGGTAACTAGTAATAAGTTAATAAGGAGCGAGTGGGTATAAAAAAAAATCATTCTTTTTGGTAAGAACACATAGTATTATTTCACTATGTATGTCACTATATGTGCTGGAATTCCTTTTCATCAATTCTAGTACCCCTCTTTTATTGCCCCCTCTTTTTTCTTATAATCTAATCCTTTTCTCTTCATTGTATTTAATAGAAGTAATAGAATTATTGGGGTAATAGAATTATTGCGACAATTTTGAATTGGTATTTACTTGGTCCAGGATCTTTTAGCTTTTCCTTGAATCATTAGGTTTAGACATTACTTAAGGGATCTTAAATCGTTTCAAAAAAAAACAGCAACATACCAACCATTTCTTTTTTTTTTTTCTTTGAATTATACAAATTCAGGATTGTATCCCGGAATACACTTTTGCTTGCAATAGTTTTTTTTATCAATTCCAACAAAATTTACTATTGTTTACCTTGCTCAAATTTTCTCTTTTCGCTTTCTCTATAAAAAAGATACTTAATAAGTTGTTCTAATTTATTTTATTAATTTTCGCTACCCTTCCATACTTGCCCCTGAGAAAACAAAAATCAACTCGAACTCCATCGTGTATTATTTAGATCATCAACCCCTCTCCTGTCCCACAAACACCCAGTTCCAGTGGAACAAAACAAACGATGTCGAGCCAAGAGCACTCCCATTTCCATATACTAGAAAAGATAGTGGATAGAAGAATCCACAGCTAATCTAATTATGTCTTTCAAGTCGCACGTTGCTTTTATCGTTTCGAACCAAGTTTTATTTGGATCCAGTATGTAATTGAATTGATTCAATTATGGAATTGTGAATAGTTTTTGATTCAATCGATACATAATAACCCATCCTTTTTACTTCTTGGTTTTTTGAAAATGGACAATTTCCAAATCTAAAAGGGAAGTAAAAAACCGCAAATTCCTTCGATATTGTATGAATCTTATCAATTTTGATTTGTTTCTTATATTATTAATATATAATATTATTATATATATTAATATTATCTATCTGTAAATGATTCGAAAAAAAAGATAGAGTTTGACGATTGATGTGGATTCAAAAGCGACTCTATTTAGATTATAGACGAATGATTAAAAAAGGGTCATTTTTATCCCGAGATACAATTTTTATTCAAATAGGATATACATCATGAATGGATATGCTCTGGGACGGAAGGATTCGAACCTCCGAATGGCGGGACCAAAACCCGATGCCTTACCGCTTGGCGACGCCCCATTTTTTTTATTCGACATTCATAAACACTATTAATGGTATTAGTTGTTCGTCAATTCCATTCCATCTCAAAAAAGTGATTGTTGCTGGGAGTTTAATATCCGTATAGATATAGAATAGAAAAAAACTGAAATTATTGATCATTACATAGAATTCAATTAAGATATTGTATGAAAGTCTCATTTCCTCTCTTTTTTTCAGACTGGAAGGATTTTGAACTAGATAAGTTCAAATAAAATAAGGATTTTGGAAGTTGTATTTGATTTTTTTTATTTTTCCTAATTTTAATTATTATTATATATATTATCTATTTAATATATTTATTTCATTTAATTTTATTAAATATATAATATTCATAATTTAATATATAAAATATTATATATATTCATAAAAAGCAATATTTTCTATTTTAATAATTCTAATATTATATTTTATTAATATATTAGAATATATATATTTTATATGTACAAAAATATACAATAAAGATTTTGACAATAAATAAAGATTGTACAAATTTTAAAGAACAAAATGTTTGTTATGCTTAATATCTTTAGTTTGGTCTGTATTCATATTCACTCCGCTCTTTATTCAAGTAGTTTTCTGTTGGCAAAATTACCCGAAGCCTATGCTTTTTTGAATCCAATTGTAGATATTATGCCAGTAATACCCTTACTCTTTTTTCTTTTAGCTTTTGTTTGGCAAGCTGCTGTAAGTTTTCGATGAAATAGTCAATTGGAATAAATATCCTAAAAAAATTCGGAATTTATTCGCAACTAAAAATTAGAACATTTAAAAAATTAAAAAGATCAGATAAGTCTTACTGTGTGAATCCTCGATTCAAATATTGAGATTTTTTGATAGACAAGAAAAATCAGGACCATCTCATTGTTTCCTCATTCTTACGTTTTTTCCACTGACAAATCCTTTTCTTATTCGATTTGTATTAGATTTGAGTGTACCATCAGTATCCGAGTTGTGGATATGAAAAAAAGATTGTGATACAAATGTTGATAATAGTATATCGTTAATCATAATAAAAATAAATAAAAAGAAAGCGCTTTTACTACATACAAATACAAAGAAATTTCGGAATTTTTCTATTTCTTTGAAATCACTTAAAATCACTTAATTTCTTAGAAATTTTGTATCAAAAGAAACATAATGTGTTGTGTTATATAAGAGAATCCCCCTTTCTCAGTCTCTGTCGTTTTTTTTTTAATTATCTTGGAGATTTTGGAATGCTTACTCTAAAACTATTTGTTTACACGGTAGTGATATTCTTTGTTTCTCTTTTCATCTTCGGATTCCTATCTAATGATCCGGGACGTAATCCAGGACGTGAAGAATAAAAAAAATATTTTTAGTTTTCTATGTTTTCCTTGTTTGTGCTAGATTTTGAAAAACTTTTAGCATTTTATCTATTTTACTTTACATCTTTAACTGGTAACTATCAAAATCAAACATATAAAATTCAAAAGAAAAAAATACAAACTCACGGGCAGAAACGGAAAGAGAGGGATTCGAACCCTCGGTACAAAAATTCGT
>NC_047337.1:22500-50000 GCF_000817695.3 Arachis duranensis | reverse complement strand
CACTTAGATTTATTGGATTTGTTGCTAAAATATCGGTATTAAACCCGAAACTTCCGGCGGATGGCCAGTAACTCAAACAAAGGAAAGAATCGGTTACATTTTTCATATGATCTCATCTCCTCTTCTATTATGGATAGACTAATTTTCTTTCTATGATTCCGAATTTGTTTTATTTAGAATTTTTTTAATAATATTTATATATTAGTGGTCGATCAATTGTATTACAAAATTTCCCATAAAAATAATATTTTTTAGAATTCAATACTAGTTTTTTTTTTTCAATTGCAAAATCTCTAGTTGTTTTATTTTAATAAATAAACACTTTCGAAAAAGATTTCCTAATAATAATAAAAAGGGTGGCATTGTACTAAAAAGGGAAGGAATAAGGCAAGCAGTATGTTAATTTCTCAACTTTACCTTAAAAGAGTCCTTCCCCTGCGCTGCGTTCTTGGACAAACGAAAAAAGAATTTTGGAGGTGAAATCAAAATAATAGAATTCTAAAAAGCAAGAGCAGCAAATCAAGTACACGTAAAAAGAGATATGTATTTGTATTTTTCTATTCTTTTAGAGTTAAACAAAGGGATTCGCAAATAAAAGTGCTAATGCTACAACCAGCCCATAAATTGTTAACGCTTCCATAAAAGCTAGACTAAGCAATAAAGTACCCCGTATTTTTCCCTCTGCCTCTGGTTGTCGCGCAATCCCTTCTACTGCTTGCCCTGCAGCAGTGCCTTGGCCAACCCCAGGTCCAATAGAAGCAAGCCCTACAGCCAACCCAGCAGCAACAACGGAAGCAGCAGCAATCAGTGGATTCATGATAAGTTCCTCTCATCCAAAAAAGGGGAAATGGTTAATGATACAAGCAACCAATTTTGACTTGAATTTTTCAATTAATAATAAAGATTTATTCAGTCGAAATAATTGAGGAAAAAAATGAAGAAAAAAATAAAGAAAGAATATTTATTGAACTGTTGGAACTACTTCGATATTTCTCTATTTTTCTATTCCCATAGTTTTTGTAAATCCATACAACTTTTGTTCTTATCTTCCCTTAAAATAAAATTTTTGAACCATTCTTTTTTTTTAGAGTTTTCTTGATTCAATTTCGTTAGTCATTCATCAAGATTCAATTCATAATTACAGATGAATATAGAAGGGCTTCGTTTTTTTGAATCCCTATCGAAATTGACAGTAGCAGGACAAATTTGGATAACTATATTTATAGTTGGTTTCTAGATAATTCGTTAACATCCAATATCTAGTATCACATATACATGTATTTCTTCTATACCGTAAACCAATTGTTCGTGTATTCAATTGGATTCGAGAAGCATTCTTTGAAACCTTTCAAAAGACTTAAAAAAAAAAAGAAAGAGTTGCCCTTTAGCTATATTAGAATCTTATTATATACACCCCGGCTTGATTCCTCTTTCAAATCTTAGTCTTAGGTTTTTGCTAGCCCTTTTCTTCTTTTTGATTATATCCTCGTTTATATCCATGCAACGAAATATTGAAATTTGAGTGATCTAAATGGAATCTTTATTTATTGTTGAATTGAATATGAATGAAATACAAATACGTTCTAGTTTTATGTAATATCCATTTTAATCACATGTCGTAAACGGAAATATCCTACAAAGTTCAAAGTTAAAGTTCTTAATATTTACATTTACAATATTAATAGACTCTAATCAAATAATATTCAAATTAGATCTATATTATAATGTAAAAAAAATATTTATGTTATAGATTGAATGAACAAAATAAAATACAACAAAAACAATACCAAAAAGTTATTGAAAAAAATTGAAAACAAAGATTCTTTTTAGTTTAGTAAAAAAAAATAGGAAAAAGATCTTTTAAATAATGAATCTTTTTCCTATTTTTTTTTACAGCTCTCAAGTAATCTTTTCTATTTTTTTACCAAATCATATATTTATATATACTTTGATTGCATTTAATTTAACCCCGTATTTATGAATATTCAATTAATAGAATCAGAATTCAAAACTTATTTTTTTCTCTTTTATGTATTTTTGTTACCTAAGTATATTATCTTTAGCCGCACATATATTGTGGCGAGTCAAACTAAACTAGAAACTAAAAAAAAAAAAAAGACTATTTCCAAAATTTGTTAAGTTAATGATGGCCTTCCATGGATTCACCTATATAAGCCGCAGCTAAAGTAGCAAAAATAAGGGCTTGAATACCGCTTGTAAATAATCCAAGGAACATGACAGGTATAGGAACTACTAAGGGTACTAAAGAAACAAGAACAACAACTACTAATTCATCAGCTAATATATTTCCGAAAAGTCGAAAGCTAAGCGACAGGGGTTTTGTGAAATCTTCTAAGATGTTAATTGGTAGAAGGATTGGAGTTGGTTGGATGTATTTACCAAAATAAGCTAATCCCTTTTTCGAAAGACCCGCATAGAAATATGCTACTGATGTAAGTAAAGCTAATGCAACAGTAGTATTTATATCATTTGTGGGTGCAGCTAACTCCCCATGAGGTAACTGTATTATTTTCCAAGGCAAAAGAGCCCCCGACCAATTTGAAACAAAAATAAATAAGAACATAGTTCCAACAAAGGGAACCCACGGACCATATTCTTCCCCAATCTGAGTTTTGCTTACATCTCGAATGAATTCGAGGACATATTCAAAGAAATTCTGACCAAAAGTGGGAATGGTTTGCGGATTTCTAACAACTAAAATGGCTGAAACCAATAAGATAGCAATTACGACCCAAGAAGTTATAAGTACTTGGGCATGCACTTGGAACCCCCCTAATTGCCAATAGAGATGTTGACCTACTTCCACGGAAGATATCTCATATAATCTTTTAAATGTGTTGACGGAACATAATAGAATATTCATATTGCCCTCAAAATAAATAGAACTGGAAAGGAATTATTTTGATTCAACCATCTATTTTTTCAATTGTCTGTTAAATCTTTTATTTTGAATATCGACTAATCACTTAATATCTCTGGGTTTTTTGTTTTTTGCGCGATTTAGTAAATTAGTTATAGTAACCGATTCTCTAAATCTATGAAGTTCTCAATGGAATAATTTATTTTATTATTAATTAAGAATTTCGTATATAGCTAGAACGACCTTCACAAATTGCAAATACTAATTTGTTAAGAATTAACCGAATTGAAGCTATAGCATCATCATTAGCTGGAATCGAAATATCCGCGAGATCGGGGTCACAATTTGTATCGATTAAACAAATCGTTGGAATTCCCAAAGTGATACATTCTCTAAGAGCGGTATACTCCTCTTGCTGATCAACGATTATGACAATATCGGGTAAGCCTGTCATATATTTAATGCCACCCAGATAGGTTTCCAAGTGCGATAACTGTCTCTTCAAAATAGCAGTATCTTTTTTTGGCAAACTATGGATTCTGCCCGTTTTTTGTTCTGTTCTCAAGGACCTGAACTTATGAAGTCTCGTTTCTGTAGTATACCAATTGGTTAACATACCGCCGAGCCATTTTTTATTAACATAATGACACCGAGCTCTTGTTGCAGCCCGTGCTATTAAATCCGCAGCTTTATTTTTTGTGCCAACAATTAAAAATTGTTTCCCCTTACTTGCTGCACCAAAAACCAAATCACAAGCTTCTGATAAAAAGCGAGCAGTTCTTGTAAGATTTAGAATATGAATACCCTTACGTTTTGTGGATATATAAGGTGCCATTCTGGGATTCCATTTTCTAGTACCATGGCCAAAATGAACTCCCGCTTCCATCATCTCTTCCAACGTTATGTTCCAGTATCTTTTTGTCATTGATCCCCACAAAAAAAGAGACAGGGTATCCTGAAATAAGAAAAGTTTTGTTCCGATGGAACCTTCTCTTTTATCGAAGATTGGCTCTTGATACATGGTCAGGCCATTCAATTTTTTTTACTTTTTTCTTTATTCTCTTTCAAAAATGGAATCAAACGCCTTTTTTTAAATTGAAAAATTCTAAATTCGAAAAAATAGGCTTTTAGCAATTATCAAATCTTCGGAAATGATTGCTGCAACGTATCACATAAATTCTTGAAATTAAAAAACAAATTCTCTATGGTGGAACAGGATATCTTTTATTTTTTCCTCGAGTAAATTCTTTTTTTTCGGAGCAATCTTAATAAGTTGTCTTTGCTTTGAAGGCTGTGTTACCCTTTTGAATCCGGTACCAACGGGTATCATTCCCCCCAAAACAACGTTCTCTTTCAGACCTTTCAACCAATCGATACGACCTCGGAGAGCAGCTTTTGCTAAAACTCTAGTAGTTTCTTGAAAACTCGCTTCGGATATGAAACTTTGGGTATTCAAAGATGTTTTTGTTATTCCCAATAATAGAGCTCGGTAACAAATTACTTCTTCTAAGGCACGCCCCGCTCGTTCAGCTCGAAACAATCCAATTAGCTCGCTGGGTGAAAAAACATTAGACATTCCATCTTCTGAAACCAATACTTTTGATGTTATTTGGCGTACGATAATCTCAATATGTCTATTATGTATATGCACTCCTTGGGATCGATAAACCCTTTGGATTTTATTAACCAAAGAAATTCGACTTTGGACAATAGTTAGCTCAGTACAAATAAAGAATCCCCAAGGAATGCCGAGAATTTTGGTTATATGTTCGTTCCAAGCGTCAACCCTCTTCCCTAGGTTAATCGATATTGAATCAATCGAACGAACTTCTAATACCTGTTCCACTTTTGGAAGACCTTGGGTTATATCGCCTGATCTCGATTTTTCATATATAAATGTTACTAATATATCTCCTTCAAAAAAGATTTCTCCAAAATGTCCATGAACTGTTGCTCCTGGAGTCGCCAAATAGGTATTAGCCGATCTTATTAATATGGAATCCATTTTAACAATTAAAACTTGTCCCGATTTTAATTTTAGTTCTAGTCCATTTTTCGTTTGAGATAGACATACATTTTCACAAATAAATTGTCCCAGGCTAATTATTGTAATCGTTTTTTCACAATATTTAGAATCATAATCATGATGGAGAAAATCCCAATTCAAACGGAATGTGTTTAATTTTATGTTGCTGCATGGATCGGGCTTATAAATTATCTCGGTTTCGTCCATTAAAAAAATTTTTAATGCTTGACAAGTTTTTTTTAACTTGTCAAGTTTCCAATTTTTATTCATCGAGATCTGATTATGAGTTATTAAAAGGTAAACTGAATAAAAATTGGAAACTTGAAGTGCTATTCCTACGGGACCTAATGAATTCTTAATTGGAATTTGAAGATCCTTTTTTATTTTTTTTATTCTCTTTTTTTTTTTCAGCTCGTTGTAGTATTTTACATTGCTAAAAGGTCCTATTTCAAAACAATCATATGATGACAAAATTATCAAAGATTGGCATTCTGTATTTCTGTTCAACAACACATGAATCGTTTCATGATTTTGGATATGTGATTGTTGAATTTTTTCCTGGAAAGAAATAGGAAAAAATGGATTAATATTGATTCGATCTGACTCATTATCCGAGATCCATTCTGAACCGGATGGATCATTTCTTTTTCTGATATAGGAAATCCGCGATTTCGTTGGATCAATTCTTAGAAAATCTCCAATCAGACCATTTATATTTACTTCAACAAAAGAAGCACGGGATTCTTCTATCGAAGAACTTTTTTTATCTCGATCCCAATTCAATACTAAACAAGTTCGAACTAATTGAATGCTTGTGTCAGAAATTTTACGAATTGATTTCCCATTTCCATAAAGAATATAATTGAGAGCTTTAAGCTCCAAATTATCCCTTTCCCGGAACAGATCTTGTGGAAAAAGTTTTACTAAATTGATACCGTTTGTAATTTCATATAGAATTACAGGTCGAACCAAAACAAAATACTTTTTCTTGATAATTGTGATCCATTGGACAGAGATCCAATTTTTAATTTTTTTTGATTCCTTTGAATCTTTTTTTAACCTTTCGGGTTGTATCAAAATACCACTGTGTCGGTATACCTTATCCATTTCGCCAGGAAAATGGATATCCCCAGAAAATATTTGTAATTCAATCTTTTTTTTTTTCTTCTCCATTCGCACCAATCCGCCTACTCGACTTCTTATATTAAAAGTGATTGGTGTATTTGTTTCAATAATACTGTTGTTCCTTACCATTATGGAAGAAGGTTCGGATAAAAGATGCACTTCTTCGGGAATGAAAAAAAATCGATCTACTTTGATTTGGTATTTTGGTTTACATTCTTTGACTCCTTCATATTCAATTAAATCCTCTTTCTTAAAAAGAGGGGGGGTTCCAATAGTCTTATATTTAGGAATTCCCGAATCTTGTGTTCTATATTGAGGATCGTCGAAATGAGCAAGAATACTATTTCTACGAAAAATACCATTCACAGGTATTTCAATCGAGATATCGGAAGAAGACGTTAATTGTTTGTCAGGGTCTTCAATCGATTGGAATGGAAATGGCAATGGCATGATGAATCTATTTCGTCGCCTTTTTGCCAATAAATCTGAAGTTATCGGGGAAATAATAGGATGTCTAAAATGAGAATTATATATAATTGAATTTAATCCTGATTTAGCGTAAGGTTTTGAACTAAACAATTTATGTCTTACTAGATTTAGGTTATTTTCGACAAAATCATTATTTAAAAAAGAGTTAGAAATAGCTTTTTCTCCAAGAGAACGAGAATGGGTGTGCATTTGGTCTTGATCCTTGAAGAGTGAAAAAGCTAAGTCACTCCACTTACACGACTTTCCCGATAATATCCATAAATGACTTGTCTTTGGTAAGATATGTATGTTACCCCCATTAAATTCAGATGCATGATATACATCAGTACTCCAATGCATTTCTCCCTGTGAGTTAGAATAAATATATTTTCGAACTTTTTCCTTCAAATTTAAAGTGTATGTTCCCGCGCGAATCTCGGCAATCACTTGCTCTGATTCTACGTATTGATTATTTTGAACTAATAAAAAGCTTTTCGGTGGAATTCTAACATTATGTAGAATGTCATCACTTTCAATAGTTACATATAAGTCTATATAAGATAAAAAAGCAGGATGACCGTGACGTGTACGCGTGGGATAAACCAAATCTTGATTGAATCTTATTTTTCCATTAGACGGAGCTCGCACGTGTTCTGCAGTACCTCCTGTGAATACTCCACCTGTATGAAAAGTTCTTAATGTTAGTTGAGTACCAGGCTCTCCAATCGATTGGCCCGCAATAATACCTACAGCTTCGCCTAATTCCACCAAGTTTCCATGAGTAGGACTCCGCCCATAACACAATCGACAGATCCAAGATGTATTCCTACAAGTAAAAGGGGTTCGAATAGATATTGATTGTGTTTGCAAATTTATTAAACGATTGATTAGTCCAATCCCAATATCTTGATTTCGAATGGCAATACATCGCGAACCTATATATATATTGTCTGCTAATACACGACCAATTAATGTTTGTATCAAAATTCTTTCTGGCATTATTTCATTCTGGGTATTTATAGAAATTCCTCGAATGGTACCACAATCCACCCGTCGTACAACAATGTGCTGAACTACTTCAACAAGTCTGCGAGTAAGATATCCAGCATCTGATGTTCGTACAGCAGTATCCACAACCCCTTTACGGGCTCCGTAACAAGAAATTATATATTCTGTTAAAGAGAGTCCCTCGCGTAAATTGCTTTGAATGGGTAAATCAATCATTTGTCCTTGTGGATCTGACATTAATCCTCTCATACCCACTAATTGGTGTACTTGAGATGCATTTCCTCTAGCGCCTGAGAAAGACATTATATGAACTGGATTTAGGGGGTCGGTCATCCTAAAATTGGGACTCATTTCTTGTCGTAAATATTCACTTGTAGCATACCATATCTCAATGGATTGGCGTAATTTTTCTACTGCATGTACATTTCCATAATGATGGTGCTTTTCCAAAATAAAACTTTGTTGTTCAGCATCTTGAACAAGCCACCCCTTAGACGGTATGGTTAAAAGATCGTCGACCCCTAAGGAAATGGATGTAACAGTAGCTTGCCGGAACCCCAAAGTTTTTACTTGATCCAGTATATGTGATGTATATGCCATTCCGAAGTGATCTATTAATCTACTAATAAGTCGCTTAATGGCAGTTCCACCGATTACTTTATTGTGAAAGACCAGATCAGCCCGTTCTCCCATAAGTACCTCCATATTCTGCTCAGTGGGATTAAGTTCAACAATGGGTTTTAGTCAATGGTTTGAAAACTTCCCTTCTTTGCTTATGTTGATTCGTGTAGAAGTTTATTTAAAAAACTAAGATGCTACCCGATCCTAATTGATCCTTGAATTCAAATCCGCATCAGAAATTGACTTAACTAGATACTATATAAATGGGCTCGACAAAAACCTTGTATAGCTTCTTCGATTTCTCGATAAAAAGAAATATGACCAACAGTAGTTCGAATGTATATACAACGAATTTGTTTTTTTATACTTCTTACTACTATATAATGACCATAAATCTCATGATAGATACCCAACGGTTCATAATGAACTTCGATAGGAGCTTCTCTTGAGGAAATAACGCGCTGATCTAGCCGCCAGCGGAACCACAAAGGACTATCGAAATTTATTTTTTTTTGTCGATAAGCTCCAATTGCATCATAGGAATTACAAAAAAAGGGTTCTTTTTTTTTTTTCGTATATCTATTGTTATTATTGTAAATTCTTTCATTTTTCGAATTTCTGCGATTACACGGACTATACCTGTTTGCACTAATACCTCGACGATTCCCGCTCGTTAATATATAAAGCCCAATAAGCATATCTTGAGTCGGTACGGAAATAGGATCTCCCATCGACGGAGACAATAGGTTCATATGAGAAAACATAAGTAAACGAGCTTCCGTTTGGGCTTCCAAAGATAAAGGCACATGAACAGCCATTTGGTCTCCATCAAAGTCTGCATTGAATCCCTTACAAACTAATGGGTGTAAACAAATAGCGCGCCCTTCCACTAAAATAGGTTGGAATGCCTGTATGCCTAATCTATGCAGAGTAGGCGCTCTATTTAGCAAGACGGGATGCCCCTGCATAACTTCTTGAAGGATTTCCCATACAATCGGTTCTTTTTCCCGAATTTTACTCTTAGCAATTCCCATGTTCGAAGCAAAATGCTTTCGAATTAGACCACGAATTACAAATGTCTGGAAAAGTTCTATTGCTATTTCGCGAGGTAATCCACATCGATGTAATGAAAGTGATGGTCCTACTACAATAACAGAACGCCCCGAATAATCAACCCTTTTGCCAAGCAGGGTTTCGCGAAATCTTCCCTCTTTACCTTCAATTATATCTGAAAATGATTTGTAAACCTTATTATGACCATCCCTCATCGGTTGCCCGCGGATTCCATTATCAAGAAGCGTATCCACGGCTTCTTGTACCAATTTCTCCTGGCACATTACTAATTCGCTTGGCGTAGATCTACTTGTTGTTAATAGATCGATAAGAGTATTGTTCCGATAGATAACTCTTCGATAGAGTTCATTAATATCTGAGCTCATTAGTTTTCCCCCATCGATTTGAATAATGGGTCTCAATTCGGGGGGAAGAACTGGTAAGAGACATAAAACCATCCATTCCGGATTTATATTTGTTCGGATAAAATGTTTAGCTAATTCTATACGTCGAACCAAAAAATTTTTTCTTCTTCCAACTTTTCGAGCCTCCCATTCATTTTCATTGCCCGTGGATCCCCCTTCTCCTAATTCTTTCCACTCTACTAATGAAGAATTTATAAGAATTGTCAAATCCAGATCGCCTAGTTGTTCTCGAATAGCACCCGCTCCACTAGAAATTTCTCTATTTCGAAATGTATCGAAACCCTGTATAGTAAAAAAAAGTGGTATGCTATATTTCCAGGATTGGATTTCATATTCGAATAAACCTCGTAATCGTAAGAAAGTAGGCTTTTTAACGACGGGTCTAGCAAACGAAAAATTTGGATAGGATCCAACCAATGGATCAATGGGATCTCCCCCTTTCAAAATCGGACGTGAAAGTTTCCTTTCATCCGGCTTAAATAATTAAGTCCAAAATAAAGAATAATGAATTTCTGCGTTCAAATTCTATAAAATGGAGAATCAAATAATCTAAAAATTTTTACTCTTTACTCAAGTTATCACTAAAGAAAAACCCAACAACTTTTCATTGTTGATGAACTCCTTTTCTCAATTATCGCAGAAAAGAGGTATAAAATTTTTGAGTAGTCTACTCCCCTCGAATGGAGAATCTCCTTCATTTTTAATTGAAATTAAAAGAGTATCCCTAAATTCAGAAGAGATTTGCTTGTCTATCTTATGTATAATTTCATGTGATCTTTTAGGCCCAGACTTAACCTCGATGGTTATGCCACGATGTCCTTATTATATAAGCCTATATGCGATAGATAAACTTCGAAAACCATGATACTTTTGCTGATTTGAACACAAATTCCGTTCTTTAGAAAAGAAATGGAATTATAGTAAATTCCCACAAAAGGTCCTTTTTTACGAGGTAAAGCTTATATTTCTTTGTTACTAAACCATAGATCTATTCCCCTTTTCAATTAAATGGGAAATATTCCCTATACCCAAAATTCTGAGTTTCATGTTACTCACTTCCAGAGACACGTCAGATCTGGGACATCCCAAATCAATTGATTGGAATGACAGTTTATTGTTCAAAATCTGTACAATAAAAATTTTGATCAAATCACACATCGCAGTAAACTAGACCTTCTAATTCTTTAAGAGGTTTATCCAAAAGATTCGCGATATAACTAGGAAGACGTTTCAAATACCACACATGGGTTACTGGGCATGCGAGTTTTATATAGCCCATTTGATATCTACGTATCCGAGAATCAACAAATTCTACCCCACATTGTTCGCAAAATTTTTGGTTGTCTTTTTTTTTCTCTCCGATCACTCGATAATTTCCACAAGCACAAATTCCACTTTTTACAGGTCCAAAAATTCTTTCGCAAAATAATCCATCTTTTTCAGGCTTATTAGTTTTGTAATGAAAAGTATAGGGCTTTGTTACCTCCCCAACTATCTCTCCATTAGGTAAGACTTTTTTTGCCCAAGCAATTATTTGTTGAGGAGAGACCGATCCAATTCGGAGTTGTTGATGTTTATATTGATCAATCATAGAGTAAAAATGATGATTCCATCCAATTAAGCTTCCTTCCTATGAATCCTGAAGTTCTTCTCAGATACAAGGAAATGATTCAATTCCATAGCTAAAGATCGTAGTTCTCGAACGAGTAATCGAAAGGATTCTGGAGCGTTCGCGGGTTTTGGTATTGTTCGTCCAATGATCGTAGTCGCGAGTACTATTTGACGAGCTTTAATATGATCAGATTTATAAGTAAGCATCTCTTGCAAAATATGAGCAACACCAAATCCCTCGAGAGCCCAAACCTCCATCTCACCTACGCGCTGTCCTCCTTGTTTAGCCCTTCCTCTAAGGGGTTGTTGCGTAACAAGTGCATAATGCCCACAAGAACGTCCGTGTATTTTATCATCAACTTGATGAATTAATTTCAAGATATAAGGCTTTCCTATTATAACAGGCTGTTCAAAAGGATTCCCTGTTCTTCCATCAAATATTCTGCTTTTGCCCGGATACTCGGGTTCAAATATCCACGGATTCGACGTTTGTTTACTGGCTTCATATAATTCAGAAAATACTAGTTTTCTCGAAGCCTCTTGCTCATATCTCTCATCAAAGGGTGCTATTCGATAATGTCTATCTAGCATATCCCCCGCTAATCCGAGTGAGCATTCAAATATCTGTCCTACATTCATTCTTGACGGAACTCCTAATGGGTTGAAGACCATATCAACGGGTCTTCCATTTTGCAAATAAGGCATATCCTGTCTAGGCAAAATTTTGGAAACGATACCCTTATTTCCATGTCTCCCGGCCACTTTATCACCTACTTTGATTTCACGTTTCTGCAATATATATATTCTAATAGTTTCTGGATTATAATTGGAACCTCTTTTTTTTTGAATCCATCTTACATCAATAACCCGACCTCTACCGCCTATAGGTAGTTTTAGACAAGTTTCCTTTGAGGAGGATACCTGAATTCCAAGTATAGCTCGTAATAATCTATCTTCCGGGGCATACGAGGATTCTTGTACCATTTGAGGCGTTAATTTCCCCACTAAAATATCGCCCGTCTCTACCCAAGATCCGGGGGTAACAATTCCATTTTTGTCTAAATTTCGGAGTAAATGGGCTTCTAGGTGTGGGATTTCCTTAGTGATCTTTTCAGGACCGTGGCTTGTCACATGAGTTTGAATTTCATATTTCCGTATGTGAAAAGAAGTATAAATATCTTCATAGACCAGACGTTCGCTGATGAGTACAGCATCTTCAGAATTGTAACCCTCCCATGGCATATAAACTACTAATATGTTTTTTCCCAAAGCAAGTTCGCCGCAAATTGTAGCAGCACCGTCCGCTAAAATTTGACCCCTTTTTATGCATTTACCACGTTGAACTTGAGGTTTTTGATGCATGCAAGTATTTTTATTAGAACCTTGATACATAACCAATGGGATGTTTAAAGTCTCCCCATTGCCCAATAGAAGGATCTTTTCAGTATCGGTATAAAAGATCTTTCCCTCGTGTTCCGCTATAGCGGAAGCCCCCGAATCTAAGGCTACTTGGCGTTCCAATCCCGTTCCCACAATGCACTTTTCGGACCGAAAAAGCGGAACTGCTTGACGTTGCATATTTGAACTCATTAAAGCTCGATTCGCATCATTATGCTCGATAAAAGGAATGAGCGAAACTCCAATAGAAAAATATTGAAAGGGGAAAATACTTCGGAGATGAACCTGTTCCCATGCAATAGTCAGAAATTCTTGACGATATCGCGCTGGGACAATCTGTTCCTCCCGAATACTTCGATTCAGTGCTAAAGAATTTCCTGTAGCTACCATATAGTATTCATCTCTACTTGGTGGTAAAAAAAGCATCCGTATTCTTTTTGATCTCTTATCAATCTCATAAAATGGACTCTCTATAGACCCCCAACGACCAATTCTCCCATGAATAGCTAGAGATCCAATAAGTCCAACATTGATTCCTTCAGACGTATCAATTGGACAAATGCGTCCATAATGACTAGGATGGATATCTCGTATCCGAAAACTAGCAGTTCGCCCCGTCACCCCTCCGGGGCCCAAATAACTCAATTTTCTACCATGAACTATTTGGGTCAATGGATTGGTTCGATCCAGAACTTGAGATAATGGATGTAATCCAAAAAAAGATTCAAAAGTAGTTGTTGGTGGAGTTGAAGTCACCAAATTCTGAGGAGTCGGTATCAATTTAAGTCTAATTGCTCCACATATAGTTCCTCTAACCATATTTTCTAAACGAACCAGAGCCAATCCGAATTGATCTTGTAAGAGATCTGCTACGGAACGAATACGTTTATTTTTCAAATGATTCATATCATCAAGTGTACCCATTCCAAATTTCATTCCAATCAAATGATCGGCAGCTGCCAATATATCTCGTGGTAACAAAAATGTATTGTTCTGAGGTATATCAAGATTCAATCTTCGATTCAGATTTCGTCGACCAATCCTTCCTAATTCACATCGTTGGTGAAAAATTTTTTTTTGTAATTCCTTGCACAAAGATTCAGAAAATACAGGATCTCCGCCTACACAAGCAAATTGTTGATAAAACTCCAAAATGGCGTTTTCTTTTGACCCAATTTTTTTTTTTTCCTTATCATTCAAGAAAGACAAGAAGAGTTCGGGATAGCAAACATTCTCTAGAATTTCGTTTAAATTCAAACCCATAGCTGATAGTAGAACTAGAATAGATATTTTCTGTTTCCTACTGACACGAGCCCATATCTTTGCTTTTCTATCAATCTCTAGTTCTAATCTCCCTCCCCAATCCGATATTATAGTGCCAGTATAGACCAAAATACCGTTATGGTCCAATTCTGACCGATAATAGATACCAGGGCTTTCCAATATTTGATTGATTACAATTCTATAAATTCCATTTACTATAGAAGTTCCCAAGGAGTTCATTAGAGGAATATTTCCAATAAAAATTGTTTGTTCTTGGATATCCTTATTGTTTTTCCAAATTAATCCCGCAGATACATATAATTCAGAGGAATATGTAAGTGATTCATATACAGCATCTTTTTCTTTTATCAAGGGTTCTACCAATTGGTATGTTTCCGCAAATAATTGAAATTCGATTTCTTGATCCAGATCTTCCATTTTTGGAAACTTATAAAGTTCTTCTCTTAAGCCCCGATCAATGAACCTACAAAACCCTTCAAATTGTATCTGATTCAATCCCGGTATTGTAGACATTCCCGCATTTTCACCCCCAATCATTTTTTATTTTCCCCTTGTATTTTTTCGAAAATGTCCCATCATTTGCTGTCTCATTATTCATCGAATAACATGAATAAAATTAGCAATAATGGAATTGTTGTTGCTTTTACCGAATCACATGAAATTTTTTTACCAACCCCGTATAGGAAATACCTGTTAGGAAGAAACAAAAAAGGTGGGAATCGAATTTAATACTCAAATTGGAATTTGCAACAAAACAAACGGATAGAATCCAAATGGAAAGGAATTGAAACGATCCAACTCGACTTCTTGGTTTTTTTAGAATATCCAAAAAATGGATTCCATTTATAACATAATAACATTATTATGTTATGATATTACATATTTCAATTCGATTTGGATACCGGGAAAAAAATCGACTCGGGATTTGTTCGGCTCGATAAAAACCTAATCTAATAATCCTAAACAATATAATATAGAACAATATAATATAAATCATAGAATTCATTTTAGTTTTAGAATACTTAATCCCTCCCTTTTCAATTTTTTTTTTTCCAAATTCAAAATTATAAAAATTATATGTATAGATTTCTATTATATTAATAGGGAGAATTCTAATTTACAAAGGTGGGAGAGTTTACACACCACCCCTTCTTGTTTGAGAATACAATTGGAATACGTAATAAAGCTAGTATATTTATTAAACATGCACAAATCTAACTTCCGTTGCTATAGCTAGCCATATATCTAATCTAGTATCCAGATTAGATACATGTCTCTTCCTTTTATAGCAGTCCTATTTATTCGGTACAGAGCATGTCGTAGTCAATTTTGAAATTTCTATTGAATTTATTTTTTCAAGGAAAACTTCTTTCAATTATGGAAGCACGAGAATCTTATTTCAAATTCTGGTATATACGTATCATATGCGGAATACGGATAAGATACCCGATAGATATTATCTCTGTAACAATTTCTAGTTATATTCTAGGGTTTACATATACTGACAGTTACTGTTATAATTAAAATGGAGAAAGTTTTTTGAATAAAAAAATCAATATTGATAAATTATGTATCAAATCTCATTTTTTTTATCTCATAACGACAAAACCATCTTCTCATTTCGATTTCAAGAATTGTTCAGGAATTGTATAGTTAACGGTTCCGTTTTGTCCTTCCATTATTGTATTGCGTTTGTCGATCAAAGTGCATATCTCTTTTTCAATAAAAAAGGGTATTCTCATATATATATCGTTTTGGCGGCATGGCCGAGCGGTAAGGCGGGGGACTGCAAATCCTTTTTCCCCAGTTCAAATCCGGGTGTCGCCTGATCGACAAGAGAATTGAATTTTGACCTTTTAATTAAAAAAAAATGAGAGGAAAAAAATTTTATCTGTAATGTTTTCCGACTCTACTAGAAATCTGATCAAAACTTGTTTGATGTTCTAATAGAATTTATTGAATTGTTTCGTGTTAATATAATAGTTTTAGTGCAGAATCGAATCCCCCTTTGACTCTGTACCAGCGATTTAAATAAATATATATAGTTATTATAGTTTATAGTATTCTCAGTGATTAGATTAATACCAAAAAAAACAACAAGAATTAGTGAACAATAGTAAAATAATTCCTTCATAGTGATATTTTTTATAGAGATAGGAGAAAAAATTCACATGGATATAGTAAATCTTGCTTGGGCTGCTTTAATGGTAGTTTTCACATTTTCCCTTTCTCTCGTAGTATGGGGAAGAAGTGGACTTTAAAGGTACGACTAATTGGGGTGGGGGATCCAACTGTATCAATTGTTTTCTAGCTGGGTTATGAAATTTTTCTATTGAATATTTTTTATTTCATTTCCTTTTAATTAATACCATACCAATTCCTTTAATTCAAATATATCCGCATTTCGGAAGTCTATTTTATTTGAGTGGTGTAATGTATTCTATGCATAATAAATACAAAATACTCTGTCAATCACCCAAATAGTGAAATTATTACCTTATTCTTGTTAAGGGGATGAAAAAAAGATAGGAAATTTTTTCCTATTCCAACCTAATTCTTCCTAAGATTTCTATTTAGATGAACTGGCTCTTACCAAAGTTATATATCGAAAATGAGTAACCGCGGAACCCCCTTTAACACCCCTTTTCCCTTTTTTCCCCTTTTTTCAAAGTAGGATTTCTAAGTTCTTTATTGAACTCATTTATTTGCAATCATGGTTAAAATGTAAAAAAGATTGGGGTTGACTACCAATCTTTTAAAAATACGGAAAAAGCTTCTCGTAGAAACTACCGATCATTTGTTAACTATTACAACTATTCGAACTATTTAATCAATTACTTCTTGGAAATGCTAAAAGTATTACTCAATTTTTTTATATGATACCGGGATTGATATTAAGAATCAGAAACCATAAATTTGAATAGCAAAAATAACAGTTGCTTTTGGATTATTACATATTTTAGTGGAACCAATACAAAAAATGGATGAAATAAAGAATAAATTGGAGCTACTATGTACATTAGATATAATGATGTAATGGAATTGAAATTCGATATATATAAGTCTATATATAAGAAGGTCGATCTGAATATTTAGATACATATTGTAGATTGATCCATATTATATTATAGAGTAAAACTTTTTGCACTACAATTATAGAATAGATAATATAGATAATATGGTAGAAAGAAATCAATTTGATTTCTTTCTACCATATTATCTATCCAGATTTTATAGAATTCTGTTGGTTCTAGTCCGATTATTTCATTTATTAAATCTTAAGAAAAAATAGAATCTTTTTTTTTCATTCACTGTATTGACATGAATTAAGAAATGAAATCATGTTTTAAGTCAAATTAGTCACTTTGACTTACCGTCTTTACATAAATTATAAGTAAAAAGGCAGTGGGAACTAGAATGAACAGTGCAGTAGCAATAAATGCCAGAATATTTACTTCCATAATCTCTATGCTTTTTTTCTTTTATTTCCAATAAATAACTCGGGATCTAATCCCATAGAGATGGTAAATCTTTCGTCAGCAAATTCAATGGTCTAAATCACATCTCGATGATATCAAATAGAACCAATATAATATCATGAATAACAATATCTAAGCTAAGCTATCAAATCGATTCATCGTCGAGAATGGAATAGTATAACATAGGAAGATCTTTTATCCATACCAAATTCAAAAGATGTCGTTTCTGATGCAATCAAAAATTCTGTTTTTTTTTTAACTTTTGAATTTCAAATTTAATAAGGGTTCCCACGAAGCAAAAAAGAGGGGATCCCTCTTAGGAATGATATCTTTTTGTTATTAGGATTCCCTTTCACATACAAATTGGTGTCTTTTTTTTCATTCGGGACTGACGGGGCTCGAACCCGCAGCTTCCGCCTTGACAGGGCGGTGCTCTGACCAATTGAACTACAATCCCAGGAAAGGGGCGTACAGCATAGAAATTCTTATGCTTTCATTCAAACCTTTTGTTTTTATTATTTTAGATTATAGAATCGTTTGCTTTAATTAACTGACAGAGACGTATCATATATCCATTATTATTATTCAATTATATAAATAGATATATTTATTGAATTGATATATCAATACGCACTTTAGAGATCGACATGGATTACTTGTAATCCCTTCATTCATTATTGCCAAATCAATTGAAAAATGAATCCATCAATACAAAAGAAATTAAATAAAATAAAGAAAGAGTCTTTTTTTTATTTAATCGTTTTTTATATTATACTTAGAGATCCTAATAAGGATCTAGATCATTAACAAGATTTGAATCTTATATGTATATATGGTCCGTAAAAAAAGATCCCTAAAGATTTATCACATTTTATTTTCTCCCATATCTGAGCATATCGGCCATTTCCGGAGAACAACAAATGGTTATATCTTTTTATGGTGGATCGGCAAATTATTGGGCCGAGCTGGATTTGAACCAGCGTAGACATATTGCCAACGAATTTACAGTCCGTCCCCATTAACCACTCGGGCATCGACCCAGGAAGAATCAATTTGATTCTTTTTAGATAATCCATGATCAACTTCCTTTCGTAGTACCCTACCCCCAGGGGAAGTCGAATCCCCGTTGCCTCCTTGAAAGAGAGATGTCCTGGACCACTAGACGATGGGGGCCCACTTTCCCGACCGCCGTTATGCTATGTTCTTAGTATAAACAGTTTTTTTTTTAATTGTCAATAGATTGGAATGATATGATTCGCTCAGAAGGATCTCCCCCCCCCCCTCTTTTTCAAAACTCCATACCATATATTTGGGGAGTTCATCATCACGATTTCTAAATTGTTCATTCCAATCGCCAATCTATAATTCCAAAAAAAGTAGGATCTTTCGGGGAGTGGTTGGTTTGCTAGAAAAGGCGTAGCGTGGGTTAAAACTTCATTTCTTTTATTCATTTTATAAAAATAAATATATCTCTGTCTCATTCTAAGCCGGAAAAACCACGAATAAATATGGAAATCGGGGTAAAAGGATATGGATCAACAAGTTATTTTTTTTTTCAATAAGAATCGGTTCAAGAGCAGGAAAATTGGAATCCATTTTGCAACGATTCAATAAAATATTTATTTGAATTGGTGGGTACATGTATCAATACCCAATACAATGAATTTCGTTATGATGAGGATAGATAACCTGAATTCGAATCGCTTTTGAATTTATATCAAATTCCATTGATATGATAACATCGATATCATATCATTGAAAATCAAATCTAATATCAATAAACTTTTATATTAACTATATGTTTTTTCACTAGGTAAATCGAATTTTTTGTCCTTTAATGAGTCGATATGTAGATAATACATATATCTATGTGCATATATTCTAACGGATATTCTAATATTATCTATATTAAGAAGTATATTCAGTAACAAATATCTGTACTAGACTCATATTGGCTTATTGCTGAATAAGGAATTGAATCAAGCGGAGCCCTTTTAACTCAGCGGTAGAGTAACGCCATGGTAAGGCGTAAGTCATCGGTTCAAATCCGATAAGGGGCTTTGAACCCGACCCCTTTTTCATTTTCATAAAACAAAACTTCAGCAGTAGTATTCGTCTTTTGTAGTTTTCGTATTTGAAGGCAGAATAGAGATATTGTTGTTCTTTTTTCTAAAAAAAAACTAAGAGTCTAATTTCAGTAGAAAATAGAATTCTGAATTGTAATAAACTATTGTTATCATTCTAATGAATGATAATCCAATTTTAGTAAACAATTTCTACTTAGTCTATTTAGTACTTAGTCTATTTATAAAGTAGAACATTTTTATCAGTCTCTTTTTTTTATTTAATGAATAATGATATCTTCTTTATATTGCTATTTTCGATTATTCCAATAATAAAATTGCGAAACATTCAAAAAAAGTAAGTGGACCTAACCCATTGAATCAGAACTATATCTACTATTCTGATATTCAAATTCGATATAGATGAAATTGATCTTTTTTTTTTTTTAGACTTCTTTTTGATTTGTACTTCGTAAGAATTAGTCGATATTTACGATTAAATCCTCCCGTTCCTCAAGATTCTATAGGAATATTTTTCTATTCCCTTTCTACAGCTTATTCCAAGCTCCAAAATACAAGTCATTTTTTTTTTGAACACAAGAGAGGATCAATTTCCATTTCTATAAAATGGGATATGATATATGTATAAAATACATCAAATCATGGCTTCACGTATCAAATATTTTCTTTTTATATCGGTGCTTCCGGTATATTTCCGGCAATTAATGACTGGACTGGGAGAAAGAGACTTTTCACTTACAGTCTCTTCTCTTATTATTTCTATTATTTTATTTAATATTAATTAATAATTAAAATATTTTAATTCAATTAATATTAATTACTCGGATAGATAGATAGATAAAAATATCGAAAAAGTAAATATAAAAAATATTAGAAATTTCTCTTTCTCTTACCGTGATCTACAAAAAAGTAGACTTTGGAGTTTTTTTTAACTGAAAGAAAGGAAAATAGAACAAAAACGACACTAAAAGAAAAAATCTTGAAATAAGATTCAAATAGAAAAGTAATAAAAAATAGAAAGTAATAAATAAGCCAGTTTCCTAGACATAAAAATTAGAAGAATTTTGAAAACATTTTTTTTATTTATTTTTTCAATTTCACAAAAATATTCAAAGAATATTATTCTTTGATCAAAGGAACGGAGTGTGCCCGGGCTCCGCTGGTAGCGCGAACGATAAAAGGTATCATTTTTCTCTTGAAAAGTTGTTAAAAAAAAATTTCTATCAGATTTATGAGTAAATTTATGAGTCATAAGACAATTAACCATTCATGACTTAGGGGATTTGATTTGGAAGAATAAAAAAAGGAATAGCCGGATTGAGTTCATGGATTCAACTTAACCTAGGTATCCATAGAGCAATAAATGATTTTTATATCCGAAACGCATTAGAAAAGAAGGGAAATCAAATCTACGAGAAAAAAAAGATCATTATAGAAATGAGAAAAGCCTCCAAGGTCCCATCCCCAAAATGCTAGGAGGTGTTCGGAAATGGTTGAAGTAGTTGAATAGGAGGATCACTATGACTATAGCTCTTGGTAAATTTACCAAAGATGAAAATGATTTATTTGATATTATGGATGACTGGTTACGGAGGGACCGTTTCGTTTTTGTGGGTTGGTCCGGTCTGTTGCTCTTTCCTTGCGCCTATTTCGCTTTGGGGGGTTGGTTCACAGGTACAACCTTTGTAACTTCATGGTATACTCATGGATTGGCAAGTTCCTATTTGGAAGGCTGTAACTTCTTAACCGCTGCAGTCTCTACTCCTGCTAATAGTTTAGCACACTCTTTGTTGTTACTATGGGGTCCTGAAGCACAAGGAGATTTTACCCGTTGGTGTCAATTAGGTGGTCTGTGGACTTTTGTTGCTCTCCACGGCGCTTTCGCATTAATAGGTTTCATGTTACGTCAATTTGAACTTGCTCGATCTGTTCAATTGCGCCCTTATAATGCAATCGCATTCTCTGGTCCAATTGCTGTTTTTGTTTCCGTATTCCTGATTTATCCACTGGGTCAGTCTGGTTGGTTCTTTGCACCCAGTTTTGGTGTAGCAGCTATATTTCGATTCATCCTATTTTTCCAAGGGTTTCATAATTGGACATTAAACCCATTTCATATGATGGGAGTTGCTGGTGTATTGGGCGCTGCACTACTATGCGCTATTCATGGTGCTACCGTGGAAAATACTTTATTTGAAGATGGTGATGGCGCAAATACATTCCGTGCTTTTAACCCAACCCAAGCTGAAGAAACTTATTCAATGGTCACCGCTAACCGCTTTTGGTCCCAAATCTTTGGGGTTGCTTTTTCCAATAAACGTTGGTTACATTTCTTTATGTTATTTGTACCTGTAACTGGTTTATGGATGAGTGCTCTTGGAGTAGTCGGCCTGGCCTTGAACCTACGTGCCTATGACTTCGTTTCTCAAGAAATACGTGCAGCAGAAGATCCTGAATTTGAGACTTTCTACACCAAAAATATTCTTTTAAACGAAGGTATTCGCGCGTGGATGGCGGCTCAAGATCAGCCTCATGAAAACCTTATATTCCCTGAGGAGGTTCTACCACGTGGAAACGCTCTTTAATGGAACTTTAGCTTTAACAGGTCGTGACCAAGAAACTACCGGTTTCGCTTGGTGGGCCGGAAATGCCCGACTTATCAATTTATCCGGTAAACTACTGGGAGCTCATGTAGCCCATGCCGGATTAATAGTATTCTGGGCCGGAGCAATGAACCTATTTGAAGTGGCTCATTTCGTACCCGAGAAGCCCATGTATGAGCAAGGCTTAATTTTACTTCCCCATCTAGCAACTCTAGGTTGGGGGGTAGGTCCTGGGGGGGAGGTTATAGACACCTTTCCATACTTTGTGTCCGGAGTACTTCACTTAATTTCCTCTGCAGTATTGGGCTTTGGTGGTATTTATCATGCACTTCTGGGACCTGAGACTCTTGAAGAATCTTTTCCATTCTTCGGTTATGTATGGAAAGATAGAAATAAAATGACTACAATTTTAGGTATTCACTTAATCTTGTTAGGCATAGGTGCTTTTCTTCTAGTATTCAAGGCTCTTTATTTTGGGGGTATATATGATACCTGGGCTCCGGGAGGGGGGGATGTAAGAAAAATTACCAACTTGACCCTTAGTCCAAGTATTATATTTGGTTATTTACTAAAATCACCTTTTGGAGGAGAGGGATGGATTGTTAGTGTGGACGATTTGGAAGATATAATTGGGGGGCATGTATGGTTGGGTTCGATTTGTATACTTGGTGGAATTTGGCATATTTTAACCAAACCTTTTGCGTGGGCTCGGCGTGCACTTGTATGGTCCGGAGAAGCTTATTTGTCTTATAGTTTAGGTGCTTTATCTGTTTTTGGCTTTATTGCTTGTTGCTTTGTCTGGTTTAATAATACCGCTTATCCGAGTGAATTTTACGGGCCCACTGGTCCAGAAGCTTCTCAAGCTCAAGCATTTACTTTTCTCGTTAGAGACCAACGTCTTGGGGCTAATGTAGGATCCGCTCAGGGACCTACCGGTTTAGGTAAATATTTAATGCGTTCCCCGACCGGAGAAGTAATTTTTGGGGGAGAAACTATGCGTTTTTGGGATCTACGTGCTCCCTGGTTAGAACCTCTAAGAGGTCCCAATGGTTTGGACTTGAGTAGACTTAAAAAAGACATACAGCCTTGGCAAGAACGTCGTTCCGCGGAATATATGACTCATGCTCCTTTAGGTTCTTTAAATTCCGTGGGTGGCGTAGCTACCGAGATCAATGCAGTCAATTATGTCTCTCCTAGAAGTTGGTTAGCTACTTCTCATTTTGTTCTAGGATTCTTCCTATTCGTAGGTCATTTATGGCACGCGGGAAGAGCTCGCGCAGCTGCCGCAGGATTTGAAAAAGGAATTGATCGCGATTTTGAACCTGTTCTTTCCATGACTCCTCTTAATTGAGATATGAGATCTAATGCTTGAAGTAGGAATCACGTTGATTTTACCATACATATAGGGTTGAGTCGAGCGGGTCAGATTAAAAAAAAAAAGAAAAAGTATTTTACTTCTCGTTTTAATCCATTTCTATCTAATCTAATTATATCGAAATTATGAATCTTTTTTTTTCGGGCTCGGCTAAGTGGTAGTATCGCCGAGCCCGAAAAAACCGAACCAACCAAAACCAATAAAAGAAAAAGAATACTTTCGTCGAGCAAAAACAAAAGGAGAGAGAGGGATTCGAACCCTCGATAGTTCGTGTTGTGAACTATACCGGTTTTCAAGACCGGGGCTATCAACCACTCAGCCATCTCTCCAACCAAAAAGCCAATTTCTATTTTATCTTTATTCTACTGAATAGAACATAACTATATGAATTATATATAGTTAGTATCGATCGATGATCGATGGCATAGATATCCAGTGTGAATCAATTGGTCACTTTTAATTCTTCTAAATATTATAGAAGATGCATGATCCAGCATGTCTTTTTCTGAAATAAAAACAAACCTTCGATCCATCCATGCCTAAAAAGAAAGGGGTAGGTAATACGTCATATAAAATCAATAGATTCATGATAAAACCCCAAAATATTTTTTTTTATTACAATTTTTTTTGATAACGGAATCGAGGAGTTGGGATCAAATGGTATAGTTTTCTTTTGTTGGTAAATTGGAGGATTAGAAACATGACTATAGCTTTCCAATTGGCTGTTTTTGCATTAATTGCTACTTCATCAATCTTATTGATTAGTGTACCGGTTGTATTTGCTTCTCCTGATGGTTGGTCGAGTAACAAAAATGTTGTATTTTCCGGTACCTCATTATGGATTGTATTAGTTTTTTTAGTGGGTATTCTTAATTCTATCATCTCTTGAAGCTATTTGTTATAGATCGAAAAATGAACTGAAATGACCCCTCCCCACGAATTCTTTCGAATTGTGAGGCACATTAAAAAAATGGAATATATAAGCCCCCAAATTAAAATAAAGAAAACTAAGACATTATAGGGAGGGAGGGGTCAAACTTTTTTTTCTATTGGAAAAATCTTCTATACTTAATATTTATATCATCTTATATTTATATATATAAGGGAGGGTATATTGTTATGGTATATTGTAAAACTTCAAAAAATAGAAATGGAATTCAACTTTCAAAATCTATAAATTTAATAGAATTAAATTTATAGAATAAAATCACAAAATAAAAAAGGAAAATAGTAATAGAAAAATGAATTTGAATATTCAATAGGAGTAATATATTCAGATTTATATATTTTATTAATCTATTAGATTTCGAATAGATTCGAAATCCTCTATAAAGATTCTCAAATTGAATACTATTCAATACTATTCTATTTATTTATTCTATTTATACGACTAATTTCTACGATTAATCCTTTTATATTATAAGTATTAATATAGAAGTATTAATAGAAAGAACTATTACTAAATTAATCTTCTATTAATAGATAAATCCTTATTAATAGAATAGGGAGATCTCATATATATATTTCATATATTTTCCATTTTTCGACTTTCTTTCAAATTACGCCTAACGGAGTATCAAACCTAGCTCTGCACAAATAAGATTGATATATTACGTATCAAATACGATTCAAGAATGCGGATATAGTCGAATGGTAAAATTTCTCTTTGCCAAGGAGAAGACGCGGGTTCGATTCCCGCTATCCGCCCCTGCCCTTATTACTTTATTTTACTTATTACTTTATTAAATCGATTACTAAATTATTAAAAAGTAATAAAAATTGTTAGAGTTGACTGTGATAGTATCTCCCCCCCTTTTCTTGAATTCCTGCTTTTATCAAAAACTGTTGCGGAGACGGGATTTGAACCCGTGACCTCAAGGTTATGAGCCTTGCGAGCTACCAAGCTGCTCTACCCCGCGGTAAAGAGAAGAATTGACAACTAATGCACAAACAAAGATTGAGTGTGCCCCTTTACCATTCTGTACAAATAGAATAAACCATTTGTACAGAATGGTAAAGGGGCCCTCTTATGATCGTTGATCATAAAAATGAATAAAACATTGAAGAGAATTTTTCAACCTACCCTTACTTACCAACTCGATCTTGTTGCACCAGGCAACAAAGATGCATTAACCATTTCACGAAGTATGTGTCCAGATAACCCAAAATCCCGATAATTAGCTCTTGGTCTTCCGGTCAAAAAACAACGTCGATGAAGACGTGTAGGTGCACTATTACGCGGTAGTGATTCTAACTTTCCATGAATTTCCCATTTTTGACTTAACGACGGAACTTTGCTTATTTCTTTTTTTGAGGATCGGCGAATCAAATAATATTTTTGTTCCAATTTTTTTCTCTTCTTCTCCCTCTCAATCAAACTTTTCCTTGCCATAATGGTTAATTTCCTATTAGTATCAATCAATCATACAAGTCGGATCCTAGATGTAGAAATATAAGTAGAAATTGAATATAGAAGAGGTCTGTAAACCACCTTCTCCATAGAAGGAAAGGATGCGGATACAAAAAAAATTACATTAACCAAATTTGCCCGATGTAGAGGCAATCAAGAACGCTGCATAAGTAAATATATAACCTACAGAAAAGTGGGCTAATCCAACCAATCTCGCTTGCACAATGGAAAGAGCCACTGGTTTATCTCTCCAGCGAATCAAATTAGCCAAAGGTGTGCGTTCATGAGCCCATGCTAAAGTTTCAATCAATTCCTGCCAATATCCGCGCCAGGAGATTAAGAACATAAATCCAGTAGCCCAAACAAGATGTCCAAATAAGAACATCCATGCCCAGACGGATAAACTATTCATACCAAAGGGGTTATATCCATTGATAAGTTGTGAAGAGTTTAACCATAGATAATCTCTTAACCATCCCATCAAATAGGTAGAAGATTCATTAAACTGTGAGATATTACCCTGCCATAGTGTAATGTGTTTCCAATGCCAGTAAAAAGTAACCCAGCCAATCGTATTTAACATCCAGAAAACTGCCAAATAAAATGCGTCCCAAGCCGAAATATCACAAGTACCACCTCGTCCCGGACCATCGCAAGGAAAACTATAACCAAAATCTTTTTTATCTGGCATTAACTTGGAACCACGTGCATCCAAAGCACCTTTTACTAAGATCAATGTAGTTGTATGTAAACCTAGAGCAATAGCATGATGAACTAAGAAATCTCCGGGTCCTATTGTTAAGAATAGAGAATTACTACTCTCATTTATAGCATTTAACCAACCGGGCAACCATATGCTTCGCCCCGCATTGAACGCCGGACTATTCGTTGAAGATAACAGTACATCGAAGCCGTATGAAGTTTTACCATGCGCAGATTGTATCCATTGGGCAAATATGGGTTCGATCAAGATTTGTTTTTCCGGAGTGCCAAAAGCAAGCATGACATCATTATGGACATAAAGTCCCAAAGTATGGAACCCCAGAAACAGGCTGGCCCAACTTAAATGCGATATTATAGCTTCTTTGTGGTCTAACATTCTTGCCAATACATTATCCTCGTTTTGTTCTGGATTGTAATCTCTAATAAAGAATATAGCTCCATGAGCAAAAGCTCCTGTCATAATGAATCCTGCGATGTATTGATGATGAGTATATAACGCCGCTTGAGTAGTAAAATCTTGCGCTATAAACGCATAAGCAGGTAAAGAGTACATGTGTTGAGCTACCAAGGAAGTAATAACTCCTAAAGAGGCTAGAGCAAGACCTAATTGAAAATGAAGTGAATTATTGATTGTGTCATAAAGACCCTTATGTCCACGCCCCAATCTACCCCCTGGAGGAATGTGTGCTTCTAAGATCTCTTTTATACTGTGGCCAATCCCGAAGTTGGTTCTATACATGTGACCAGCTATCAGGAAAAGAATCGCAATAGCTAAATGATGGTGCGCAATATCGGTCAGCCATAAGCTTTGCGTTTGTGGATGGAATCCCCCAAGAAGTGTTAGAATGGCAGTTCCTGCTCCCTGAGGGGTACCAAATAAATGACTACTGGAATCTGGGTTTTGAGCATAAAGATTCCACTGGCCTGTA
>NC_047337.1:2500-20000 GCF_000817695.3 Arachis duranensis | reverse complement strand
CTAGTTATTCCAGATGCTCGCCAAATCTGGAAAAAACCGGAGGTTATTTGTATTCCTCGGAAACCCCCGCCAACATCACCATTTAATATTTCTTGGCCCACTATTGGCCAAACCACTTGGGCACTAGGTCCAATGTGAGTTGGATCACTTAGCCATGCTTCATAATTGGAAAAACGAGCACCATGGAAATACATGCCACTAAGCCAAAGAAAGATGATGGAGAGTTGGCCGAAATGGGCACTAAATACTTTTCGGGAAATCTCCTCTAAATCACTAGTATGGCTATCGAAATCATGAGCATCAGCATGTAGGTTCCAAATCCAAGTAGTAGTATCGGGTCCCTTAGCTATTGTTCTTGAGAAATGACCGGGTTTTGCCCATTCCTCGAAAGAAGTTTTTATGGGATCTCTATCTACCAAAATCTTTACTTCTGGTTCCGGCGAACGAATAATCATTGAGTCCTCCTCCTTCCGGACAACACATACAAAGAGACCTGCCAATTTAAAAAGAATTAGTGAACTTTTGAGAGATTTTTATATTGAGTTTCTTTCTATTCTATCTCCCATCTATCTATTCCAATTTTTTTCTTTAGTTATTCACTAGAACAATTATGATCCGGAAGTTAATCCGGGGCAAGTGTTCGAATCTATTATGACATAAGATATAGGCGCTCAACGGACCTTTTTGAATCCTCTAAAACTCCTTCTGGACTTTGAATTTCAATTCAATAATTTTTTTGTGCAACCTAGGCTAGGGGATTCAGATTTGAATTAGAAATTCAAAGATGGAATTTATTTCATTTTATGTCTTATTAAATAATTTAATAGAAGAGATTATTATGCACTCTATTTCCAATTACGTGAGCAGTCATCAGCATTGCTAGAGGCCATACTGCTATTTCTTTTTAGTTTTTTTGAGTTTCACTTTTAGTTTGAATAACAGAAAAAAGGCAAATTCTCTGCTGTATCCACATACCATTTATCTCTACAAAATACGAGACGAAATAGAAGGATTTTTTTAGAAGGGATATAATGGAATTTTTGGATTGACTATTACTATAGCCTAATATATTTATATAATAGATATATAGAATATTATTCTAAATTTTCAGTTTTATTGGATGGACTGATGTAGACAACAAACATTTAATTACATTAAATATACATTTAAATGAAATATGCATTAAATATTCTAAACTAAATATTAAATATAATAATATATTAATAAAATTATTTAGTAAGATAAATATAGTAAGATAAATATGAAATATAATAATAAATATGGAAATAATATATATATTAAGATATAAGGGTATATAGAATAATATAAATAGAACTAAAAAAAAAAAGAGTGTTTTTATTAAATTAAGAACGCCCTGTGATCTTCAACCAATTCTGTGCTTCAATATAATTACCGGGGGTAAGGGCTATAGCTTGTTTCCAATATTCAGCGGCTTGATCAAACCAAGCCTCAGCAATTTCGGAATCTCCCTGTCGAATGGCCTGTTCTCCGCGGTCGGAATAGGTGAGTAAATTCCTTCCCTTAGAACCGTACTTGAGAGTTTCCTACCTCATACGGCTCAGCAGTCAATTGTTCCATTTTTCTGGAATTAACCAAAAGAAAATGGAATGGGTTAACTACATGAGTTTCAAACTTGAATTTTGATTAAAAAAGGGTTTCATCTCTTTTTCTTTTTATTTTTATAGTTTTCTCTTTTCTCCTACCTTCCGAAGAATAACACATCTACATTAACACTCTCTAATTTTCTGAAAGGTAACTATCTCAATCTCATATATCATATACTTTCTAATATGACATTTCTATGGTCTATAGAACTTTGAGAAAGACTTCTTTTTATTTTTCATAAGAAAGAAAAGACTTACTATCTGTGGGATCTGATACTACACCGCTGCTCAAAACCTTAGGGTAGGGGATCAACTTTATTACATAAGTGGATTCCTAACTCTTATATCATGATAGATTTTGTATCATGATATAAGTTGTAAGCAGTTCTTATTGTCTCGGCCTAAAACCTCGCCAATTGATCTTTACGGCGCTTCCTCTATCAATTGGATCTTTTATCCATAGAAAAAAGTATCTAGGCATATCTCTATTTCTTCATTTTGTTTTTATATTCTATGAAGTTTTTTTGTTTGCTACAGCTGATAAAAATCGTAGTTTTGAACGATATATATGTACAAAGCCTTTTTTTCTATAGTGGAGATAGTCGCACGTAATGACAGATCACGGCCATATTATTAAAAGCTTGGGGTAAAAACGGATTTCGTTCGAGTGCCCAAAAATAATATTCTAAAGCTTTTGTATGTTCTCCGTTACTTGTGTGAATAAGGCCTATGTTATAAAGTATATAACTTCGATCATAGGGATCAATTTCCAGTCGCATAGCCTCATAATAATTCTGTAAAGCTTCTGCATAATTTCCTTCAGATTGCGCCGACATCCGTTACGGTCGTCATTCAGTTCAAAGAATCTCCGCTCCAGAACCGTACGTGATATTTTCATCTCATACGGCTCCTCCTTTATGTGTATAATGATAAAAAAAATGAATACATTAAATCAAAAAAAGATTCCAGTATTCTCTCTCATTATCACCTGTGCAGGGCTAGTGTTTTTACAAGAAATCTCTAGCCAACCTTCCTGTAAAAGATCTTTTCTTAACATCAAGTTTGTTGGTACTGGATAAAAAGGATAACTCCAACAATATCTTTGTCCTCAACGCCGCTTAATTTCCCGGAATTAGTCACTTCAACACCCTTCGATGGTTATACGGGTATCCAAAAATACGAACGAGATGGATGTTTGTTGTCCCAACCATTCTTGTTTGTTAGTTCCGATCCCGAAAAGAAAGGAAGAATTTTTTTACAAAGTTTTCGTGTTGTCGATTCCTAATCGTAGTGCTTCTTCCCCCATGCCGCCTATTGCTACTAGTGGAGTAAGGTTAATCTAACTCCATAGTATAGGTATAACCTTTCGCTTAATACTAAAAATCTATAATTGAAGCATATGAGGCTGCATTAATCGGGGATACACGACAGAAGGAATTTTTTTTTATTTGTAAACTTCACCTTCAGCAAGCGTCGGTTTTTTTCCATTTTTTTACGAATAAAATAATGTGTCTTTCTCATAAGACTGAGATCGGTAAAAAAGATAATCAAATCGCACCATCTCTGTAATAAGTAAATGCCTCCTTTTCTCCCGAGGTTGTCGGAATTATTCGTAATAAGATATTGGCTACAATAGAAAAGGTCTTGTCAATAAAATTTCCATTTATCCGAGATCTAGGCATAGGTAGGAATCCATTCGAAAATTGAATTCTTTATCGCGTGAGAAAAAAGAATCCCACAAACAAAGGAATTGTACAATACAAATAGTACGAAATAACGTAAAAAAGGACTCATTAATGAATTTTTTTAGCCTACGGCCTAGAAGTTGGTTTTTTTTATAAAAAAAAATTATTTCGTATAGGTCGAATTGATTATTTATATGGGCGCCTATCCAAAAATGGAATATGAATCATTCACTATTGCTCCGATTTCTGGGCCATAATCATCATGGGGGAGAGGGAGAGATGGCCGAGTGGTTCAAGGCGTAGCATTGGAACTGCTATGTAGGCTGTTTGTTTACCGAGGGTTCGAATCCCTCTCTCTCCGTTAATTCATCAATCTGCAATATCTCAAATGCCAATGGATACCATTATTCCAACTTTAGTTGCTATGAATTTTCAATTCCAATTTTTTTGGTAATATGAAAAATACTGGAAAAAGTGGACAGGGAATGCAAATCGTCCTATATCCATGTAGATGATACCTGAATGAGCTAAAATTCTCGTATCAAAACTCTTGTTTTTTTAGTTAGTATTAAGTCTGACGAGAATAATATTCTACAACCAGCAATTCGTTGATTTTCAAACCAACCCATTGACTATCTATTATTTGATTTACTAATCCTTTATATTGGAATGGATGAAGGGTTAAATGGTTTGGCAATTCCTCACGTGGGGCTGAATCCATAGAATTTTGAATCAGAGCTTTCGATTTTTGTTCATCTTTCGCTGTAATAATATCTTGAGGTTTGCAGCGATAACTTGGTATATCTACTATACGACCATTAACTAAAACATGTTTATGGTTAACTAATTGGCGGGCTTGAGGAATAGTCGAAGCCATACCCAATCTAAAAAGTATGTTATCCAAACGCATTTCAAGTAATTGTAGTAAAACCTGACCGGTTGACCCCTTGGCTTTTCCGGCGATACGAATGTATTTAAGCAATTGGCGTTCTGTAAGACCATAATGAAAACGCAATTTTTGTTTTTCTTCTAAACGAATACGATATTGAGATTTTTTACCGGAGCGTGATTGGTTTCTAAATTCGCTTCCGACTGTAGGCTTTTTACTAGTTAGTCCAGGTAAAGTCCCCAGACGGCGTATTTTTTTGAAACGAGGCCCTCTGTAGCGTGACATAAAGACTCCCTTTTAAATTAAAAAATGAAAAATCGAAATTAAAACTAAACTAAATGACAAATATGATATGAGAAATGAAGCGAAATTCACAAAAGCATTGTAGTACAAAGAAGAATTGTATGAATTCTATGAATATCTGAACCTTATTCTATTGTATAGAGAAAAAAGGAGGTTTGTTTCTTGAGTTGTTCTACAGAGATCAAACTGCACCAATTTTGGATTCCTAAAAAAAAGACATTATCCATTTTTGAAAAATAAAACAACAACAAAAAGAGAAAAGCCGGCTATCGGAATCGAACCGATGACCATCGCATTACAAATGCGATGCTCTAACCTCTGAGCTAAGCAGGCTCATATAAAAGAAAATGCGCATGCATAGGAATTAAATAAACTAATAGGATCTTCGTTATTAACAGTTTGGAATTAGCTATTCCGAACATAATGAATATGTCATAATTCAATTTTGACAAATAGAATATAGAATATTAAAATCAAATTAGAAAAAAAAATATATATTTCATTTCTTTTATTTATTATCATTTAGAATTTTTAATAATTCTATTACAGTTACAGTAATTATAGTAATACATTAATATAGTAATATATAGTATTAATATACTAATATATATTATATACTAATATAGATAGTATCTAGAATTTAGAATATTCTTATCCATTAAGATTTAATATGTATAAATCTATCCATAATCTATCTATAAAAGATTGGATTATCAGGATAAATTTAACCATATATTTATATCCTTAAATTAATTTAATTTATATAAGATAAAGAATTCTCAATTTATATACAGAATGAATTCTAAAAAGTAATTATCAATTCGATAGAGATATCGAATTTCTATTTTATTTGAAATAATCAAAAGAATATCCCAATTACTAACTGAAAGAAAGAGAAAGACCCAATCCAGATCATAATGAAAGATTCCCGTGTTTTCCTTCGGAAAGGTAAAACTAAGACGAAAAAAAATCGACCCTTCAAGTATTACAAATTGTATGAAAAAAGATTATCGAAGTAAGGGGCTTTAAAAAAGATATAGATATATGGTATCTATCTATGTATATTGAATTGCGAATATAGAAATAATACAATTATTTCAGATTCGACAAAATCTGGATATCCGATATAGATGAAAGAAAGTAAATAAAATGGGTGGAAACATTTTTCAATAGCGGAATATATTTATAATAAATTCTACAGTTCCGACATAATTCTAAAAAAAAACATCTTAATGCGATTCTAATCGCAAGGAAAAAAAGGGGGTATGGCGAAATTGGTAGACGCTACGGACTTAATTGGATTGAGCCTTGGTATGGAAACTTACCAAGTGATAACTTTCAAATTCAGAGAAACCCTGGAATTAACAATGGGTAATCCTGAGCCAAATCCCGTTTTCGGAAAGGAAATAAACATTAAGAAAGCGAGAATAAAAAAGGGATAGGTGCAGAGACTCAATGGAAGCTGTTCTAACAAATGGAGTTGACGACCTTTCCTTTCGCGTGAGGAAAGGAATCCTTCTGTACAAATGAAATTCTCGAAAGGCTATACAGAAATATGTATATAGACTTGTTTACGTATTTGTACTGAAATACTATTTCAATTGATTAATGAATACACTACTCGAAATCCCTATTTTTGAATCCTTATATCACAAATGGAAAGATGTGTATCACAAATGAAAGATGTGAATCAAATCAATTCCAAGTTAAATAAATAATTGAATATTCATATTCACTGATCAATTTATTCACTCCATCCTAGTCTGATAGATCCTCTGAAGAACTGATTAATCGGACGAGAATAAAGATAGAGTCCCATTCTACATGTCAATCTCGACAACAATGAAATTTATAGGAAGAGGAAAATCCGTCGACTTAAGAAATCGTGAGGGTTCAAGTCCCTCTATCCCCAAAAGACCTGCTTAACTCTCTAATTCTTTTTCCCATATCTTAGTTTTTTTTTTCAATTTTGGAAATTCGTTATGTGTCTTATTTAGTATAGTCTTTCACAAATGGATTCGAGTAGAGTTTTTCTTTCTTTTTCTTATCACAATCAACAATCATAAGTATTTGTTTGGAATATGTATTGGAATACATTGGAATCTATTTGGACTATGGAATAAGAATAATATATTCTTATATATGCTAATAATAAAAATATATATTCTAATTAGAATTTTTTTTTTTTTTTTCGTCTTGTTTTTAGTTGATATGGAGTCATTGACATATATTTAAGTAATCTAATAAGATTAATATGATGCCTCAAGAGAGGTCGGGATAGCTCAGCTGGTAGAGCAGAGGACTGAAAATCCTCGTGTCACCAGTTCAAATCTGGTTCCTGGCACATGATGAATTTGTATGAGTATCTTTTATCCATAATCTATATTCATTAAAATGAAATAGGAATATGGATTGTGGATAATAGATGCGTATTCTTTTTTATCGGATGTTGATACATATTAATTTATCCATCTAGGTGTCTGGAGATGTTTACTAGATGAGTAAAGAATAGGTGTATGTTCCCAGTATATGTTTATGTCTATAACATTAAATTAAATAGAATATGTAAAAGAGTGAACCCCCCTTTTTTTGTGGGGGGGCTCCCAAAAGAATATTAATAGTTCAATAACATTTGAATGGTTACATTAAATGGTTGAAAGATCAAAAAGTCTCGTCTTGGAAAGTTCAAGGGTGGGAATAGTCAAAAAAATCTCGGATACATTATAAAGAGAATCGGACCCATTTATTTTCCTTTGATATTTCATTTCTATTTTCTGCATCTCCTTTGCTTTCATGTTACTTTCTTTTTCGCGGCAATATAATAGAATAGATATTGATGTGAACGTTACATAGTTCATGATGCAGAACTTTTTCAGTTCATCCTATTGGCTTGGCTCATACGAAAAAAGTATTGTTCAAAATTTACAATCTCAATGAATCCTTACCCCAATCTTTTTTGCAATACCCACATTATTGTTGTGAATTTTGTTATCTATCCAATCCCTATATGGGAATGTGACTTCCATTATTCTTTTATTCTGTCTGATTGAACTTCAATTACTTTTTTGGTCTCTAAGAGAATGAATGGATATTCCTTGAATATTTTTCTTTTTGGTTGTCGAAATGCCAGATTTGTTTTTGTATTTTTATCATTTAGTAAGCATCTTGTATTTCATAAAAATTGGGGGCGATATAATCTTTACGCAAAGGCCATCCTATCCAATTTTCGGGCATTAAAATACGTTTCAGACGCGGATGATTTTCATAAGAGATTCCTAACATATCATAAGATTCCCTCTCTTGAAAATCCGCACTTTTCCAAACCCAGAAAATAGAAGGAATTCGGGGATTTTTCCTTGGTACATATACTTTTATGCATACCTCTTCCGGTTGATCTCTCCCAGACTCTATTCTTGTAAGATGATACACACTAGCTAACAGTCCTCCTGGTGCTACATCATAGGCACATTGGGAACGTAGATAATTGTAACCATATACATATAAGATGACAGCAATGGAATGCCAATCTTCGGGCTTTATTTGTAAAGTTTCGATTCCTTGGTAGTCGAAACCCAAAGATCTATGAACAAGTCCATGTTTGACTAACCAAGCAGACAAAGGACCCTGCATTTTTTCTTTCTCCTGCTATTTTTGTTGTATAAGTTTTGTATGAGTCTTTTCCATTTCCATTTACATTACGGTGAAATTCTTGAAGATTGACTTGCTATTTTTTATTTATTGTATATTTTTTTTTTGTAAAAAACAAAAAGGATTCGGTCTAATTAATTACTTGGCTTCGTGGCAGGATGCTTACTCTTTTTATATTTGAAAAATATGTCCGAGGTTATCTCGGAAGTGAATGGTGGTTGATAGAAAAACCCTTGATTATAATTGCCGGTATGAGTACTGCGTTCAACATGAAACTTGTGGTTCGTAGTAAAACACCTATTTTCTTGTTGAGACCTAATATGATCTTCATCGATTTCTCGAGATATTTTCTTACGAAGTTTTGTTATAGCATCTATAATGGCCTCTGGTTTAGGTGGACAGCCTGGCAAATAGACATCCACGGGAATTAGCTTATCAACTCCCCGAACAGTACTATAAGAATCGGTACTGAACATACCCCCTGTAATTGTACAGGCTCCCATAGCAATAACATATTTTGGTTCGGGCATTTGCTCATATAATCTAACTAAAGAAGGAGCCATTTTCATAGTTACTGTGCCCGCTGTTAAAATAAGGTCTGCCTGCCTAGGACTAGATCGCGGTACCAGTCCATAACGATCAAAGTCGAATCGTGATCCTATTAATGAAGCAAATTCAATGAAGCAACAACTGGTACCATAGAGAAGCGGCCATAAACTGGATAGTCTTGACCAATTTGAAAGATCATTTAATGTAGTTGAAATAACTGAATTTTGGGTTGTTCGATCAAGTAAGGGAAACTCAATGGAATTCATAACTGTCTAAATGTTTTTTTTTTATTATCTAAATATTCAAGAATTAAGACCATTCTAATGCTCCTTTTCGCCATGCATAAACTGAACCAACAATTAGGATAAGCACGAAAATTAAAGCTTCTATAAATACGGATATCCCCAATATATCAAAACCTATTGCCCAGGGATAAAGAAAAACCGTTTCAACATCAAAAACAACAAAAACTAGAGCAAACATATAATAACGGATTCGAAATTGTAACCAAGCATCACCCATTGGTTCTATTCCCGATTCATAACTAGAAAGTTTTTCAGGCCCTTTGCTAATCGGGGCTAAAATTCCAGAAATTAGAAATGCCAAAATAGGAATAAGACTGGATATTATTAGAAATGCCCAAAAAATATCATAGTCGTAAAGCAAAAACATAAATGTACTCCTATGAATGTGGAAAATCTAACAGAAACAAATTAGTAGTTGTTATTAGTCGATTGGAATATCGAATTTCTAGAATTCGATTATTTAATCTATTTAGAATTCTATCTAATTTTGAAATTTTTCATTATTCTATCTAATATTAACATAACCTATTCTATGAGAGATTCTTTTATATTTCAAAATCCAAGGTATAATATTATTATGTATAGTATTCTAAATCTAGAATACTAAGAAATGCGATATATTAGATACTCAATTTGTGAGTATATTTAACAAGAAATAGAAATATATATATTATTATCTTAGGGTAGGGCTATACGGACTCGAACCGTAGACCTTCTCGGTAAAACAAATCAAACTGCTTATTAGAAAAATGATTTGAATTGTTTAAAAAACTCAACATGCATTTTTTTTGCATTGGGCTTTTTCATTAACTGATATTTCGATCAGGTAGTCTACCATCTTTTTTCTTGACAGAAAGAATAAGAAGATGATTCCCTGTGCTCTGATTTTTGATTTTTATTACAATCAAAGAGCACTACCAAAGTGTTTCAAAGAAGGGGGGTTATCCTGACGTAGGTCTGCTTATGGCCTAGATCAACTTAAGTTTAATGGACTCTCTATCGAACTACTAAAAAAAAGTGAAAGTATCAAGAAATGAAACCCTATACACCTTAAAGTTCATAAGATAGGCCGAAAAGAGAATTTTTTTGAGGTCCCTTTACTCATTATGCATAGCATTGAATAGACTGGGTATTCACCTTATCAATATCTCAAATCAATGATGGATTCTACTGGACGTCTCAACCCTTTGTCAGACTATTGTTCTCTTGTTTTGTTCCCTAAAGTGGAGTAAGACATCGATTTCTCAAATCGATCAACTCTTTTAATTACATGATGGACTCCTTTGAAAAAAAAAACATTGGCGCGCGTGTAAACGAGGTGCTCTACCTAACTGAGCTATAGCCCTTGCGTTTTTGATACATATTTGATCATATTATATCCAAAAATTCTTGTCAAGATGAATATTCCGTGATCAAATTCTTTTTTATTGATATTGCCTTGGTATTGCGTATATTTAATATTCCTTTTAGAATCCATTGATCTGATAGACGGGTACCCCCCTTCCCTTTTCTTTCCATTTTTTGTAAAAAATGACCTACTTAACTCAGTGGTTAGAGTATTGCTTTCATACGGCGGTAGTCATTGGTTCAAATCCAATAGTAGGTAAGTAGGTATGGGTCGAACTTATTAGCTACCATAGTCAATGGTAGCTAATAAGTTCGACCTATACCTTTTTTTGTAGATTTTCTTCTATTTCATTTTTTTATTTCACTTTTTAGAATTATTCGTATACACCAATTTTCTTATTGCGAAAGCATATTGATAGCCTCTACTCGTGTCCTAGCTCGTCGGAGAGATAGATTTGCCTCGATTAGTTGTCTCTTGCCTTCAGCTTTACTCAAGTTAGCTTCTGCTATTTCAAGAGTTTGTTGAGCTTCTTCTGGATCAATGTCACTACTCTTCTCGGCATCATTTACTAAAATGGTGATCTTATTATTGCCTATTCTAGCAAAACCACCCATCAGAGCCATTGTTACCCATTGGTCATTAAGGCGTATTCTCAAGATACCTATATCTACAGCTGTAGCAATAGGTGCATGATTTGGTAATACTCCAATTTGTCCACTATTAGTGGACAAAATAATTTCCTTCACTTCTGAATCCCAAACAATTCGATTGGGGGTCAGTACACAAAGATTTAAAGTCATTTCTTCAATTTCCCCTCCATTTCTAAGTTCGTAGCCTTCGCAGTTGCTTCATCGATATTACCCACCAAATAAAAGGCTTGCTCGGGAAGACCGTCTAATTCGCCAGAAAGAATCAATTTAAACCCTCTAATTGTTTCTGCTAGACCTACATATTTTCCAGGCGAACCGGTAAATACTTCTGCTACGAAAAAAGGCTGTGATAAGAAACGCTCAATTTTCCGTGCTCTTGCTACAGTTAAGCGATCCTCTTCGGATAATTCGTCCAACCCAAGGATAGCTATAATGTCCTGAAGTTCTTTGTAACGCTGTAAAGTTTGTTTAACTCTTTGCGCAGTTTCATAATGTTCTTCACCAACAATCCGAGGTTGGAGCATAGTTGACGTTGAATCTAAAGGATCTACAGCTGGATAGATACCTTTGGCAGCCAATCCTCTTGATAGTACGGTCGTAGCATCCAAATGTGCAAATGTCGTAGCAGGGGCAGGGTCGGTCAAATCGTCTGCGGGTACATAAACTGCTTGAATAGAAGTTATAGACCCTTCTTTGGTAGAAGTAATTCTTTCTTGTAAAGAACCCATTTCGGTACTAAGGGTGGGTTGATAACCTACAGCGGAAGGCATTCGACCCAATAAGGCTGACACTTCGGATCCCGCTTGGACGAATCGGAAGATATTGTCGATAAATAGAAGCACGTCTTGTTCATTAACATCTCTGAAATATTCCGCCATAGTTAGGGCAGTTAAACCAACTCTCATACGGGCTCCAGGCGGTTCATTCATTTGACCGTACACTAGAGCAACTTTTGATTCTCCAATATTTTTTTCATTAATTACTCCGGATTCTTTCATTTCCATGTAAAGATCATTTCCCTCACGAGTACGCTCCCCCACTCCGCCAAATACGGATACACCGCCATGAGCTTTGGCAATGTTATTGATCAATTCCATAATAAGTACTGTTTTACCCACTCCAGCTCCGCCAAAGAGTCCAATTTTTCCTCCACGGCGATAAGGAGCTAAAAGATCTACTACTTTAATTCCGGTTTCAAAAATGGATAATTTTGTGTCTAATTGTATAAAGGCAGGCGCGGATCGATGAATAGGAGATGTTGTGCGAGTATCTACAGGACCCAAATTATCAATAGGTTCGCCAAGTACGTTAAAAATTCGTCCTAGAGTTGCTCCGCCGACTGGAACACTTAGGGGAGCTCCCGTATCAATCACTTCCATTCCTCTCATTAGACCATCTGTAGCGCTCATAGCTACAGCTCTAACTCGATTATTTCCTAATAATTGCTGTACTTCACAAGTCACGTTAATTTGTTGACCAACAATGTCTCGACCCTTTACTACCAGAGCGTTGTAAATATTTGGCATCTTCCCTGGAGGGAAAGCTACATCCAATACCGGACCTATTATTTGGTCGATACGTCCCAGGTTCTTTTTTTCAAGCACAGAAATCTCAGGACCAGAAGTGGTAGGATTTATTCTCATATTTTAATATATCCTTTTTTTAGTTTTAGTTAGATTAGAAGATTTTTGAAATCAAATTCAAAAAAATGCTTGATAACAAAGCAAAGTAAGTTGATCAGTTAATTAAATTAAATAGAAAAAAAAAATAATAAATCGGAGTTAGTACTCTAGTTTGTACCATCCAAACAATTCAATTGTTTAACGTACTCCCTCCATTGCAATGGTTGAATTCTTCAACTTCAACCAAATGATTCAAAAAATTAATAGAATTAAATTATTAATTTGTATGAAATCTTTTCTTTTTAGTTGGATGAAATCTTTCGAAAGTCTTTAATTTGTCTATAATTATAGACAATACCGCCTATATTTTCTATGGGATTCGAACCTGAACTTTATTTACGATTTGGTTCTTCTATATCATCGGCACCTATTACTCATATTTCATGGGCGAGCATACAATTTAGATTATATCTAGTATTTTTTTTTACTATTTTTACATCTAGGATTAACATATATTACTGTCAAGGTCAAGAATGACTTTTTTATTTAGATTAGATATATTTTTTTTTTGATTAAAAAAAAGGATAAGAGATTGGGAATTAAAAAAACCAAGGATTGGGTTGCGCCATACATATGAAAGAGTATACAATAATGATGTATTTGGCAAATCAAATACTATCGTTTAATAACAAACTATTCGGATTGATTGATAATATTAGTTGATCATTTTTTGAAAGATTCTTGTGAAGTGAAAGGTTTCGTTAACTACTAAGTATAGTAGTGTCGAGTAGATCTGGTTGTTGCGATAATTCTTAATTCATGAGTTGTAGGGAGGGATTTATGTCACCACAAACAGAGACTAAAGCAAGTGTTGGGTTCAAAGCTGGTGTTAAAGATTATAAATTGACTTATTATACTCCTGAGTATGAAACGAAAGATACTGATATCTTGGCAGCATTCCGAGTAACTCCTCAACCTGGAGTTCCTCCGGAAGAAGCGGGTGCCGCGGTAGCTGCCGAATCTTCTACTGGTACATGGACAACTGTTTGGACCGATGGGCTTACCAGTCTTGATCGTTACAAAGGACGATGCTACAACATCGAGCCGGTTGCTGGCGAAGAGAATCAATATATTGCCTATGTAGCTTATCCTTTAGACCTTTTTGAGGAAGGTTCTGTTACTAACATGTTTACTTCCATTGTAGGTAATGTATTTGGGTTCAAGGCCCTTCGCGCCCTACGTCTGGAAGATTTGCGAATCCCTATCTCTTATATTAAAACTTTCCAAGGTCCGCCTCATGGCATCCAAGTTGAAAGAGATAAATTAAACAAGTATGGTCGCCCCCTATTGGGATGTACTATTAAACCAAAATTGGGGTTATCCGCGAAGAATTATGGTAGAGCAGTTTATGAATGTCTTCGCGGTGGACTTGATTTTACCAAAGATGATGAAAATGTGAATTCTCAACCATTTATGCGTTGGAGAGACCGTTTCTTATTTTGTGCCGAAGCAATCTTTAAATCACAGGCCGAAACTGGTGAAATCAAAGGGCATTACTTGAATGCTACTGCAGGTACATGCGAAGAAATGATAAAAAGAGCTGTATTTGCTAGAGAATTGGGCGCTCCTATCGTAATGCACGATTACTTAACAGGGGGATTCACTGCAAATACTAGTTTGGCTCATTATTGCCGGGATAATGGACTACTCCTTCATATCCATCGTGCAATGCACGCAGTTATCGATAGACAGAAGAATCATGGTATGCACTTTCGTGTACTAGCTAAAGCGTTACGTTTGTCTGGTGGAGATCATATTCACGCCGGTACCGTAGTAGGTAAACTTGAAGGGGAAAGAGATATTACTTTAGGTTTTGTTGATTTATTACGTGATGATTTTATTGAAAAAGATCGAAGCCGTGGGATTTATTTCACTCAGGATTGGGTTTCTCTACCAGGTGTTCTTCCCGTTGCTTCGGGGGGTATTCACGTTTGGCATATGCCTGCTCTGACCGAGATCTTTGGAGATGATTCCGTACTCCAATTCGGTGGTGGAACCTTAGGGCATCCTTGGGGAAATGCACCAGGTGCCGTAGCTAATCGAGTAGCTCTCGAAGCATGTGTACAGGCTCGGAATGAGGGTCGTGATCTTGCTCGTGAGGGTAATGAAATCATCCGTGAGGCGAGCAAATGGAGTCCTGAATTAGCTGCTGCTTGTGAAGTATGGAAGGCGATCAAATTTGAATTCCCAGCAATGGATACTTTGTAATCCGGTGGTTACTGTTCGTTCTAGATAATTGCAATTAAACTCGGCTCAATCTTCAAAAAAGGATTGAGCCGAAGACAAAGATACTTAATTTATTGCATAAACATAATATATCTTATTTTTCTTTTTTATTATATCCATAAAATAAAGTTCTATATTCTAATCGATTAGATATATCTTATCTATTAGATATATATTAGAGTCTAGAAATGTAGAGTATATAAAAAAATGGATATGGAATAGTTAAATTGGAGTATTTCAATAAAGAGAAATAGAAAAAATTGAATTAATAATTTTTCTAAAAAATTAGAAAGAATATTGACAAATATCAACTAGAATATATTTGTTTATATAATATAAACAAATTACTAAAAATATAATCAAATTCGATTTCTATTAATATTTCATTTTTTTTTTCGAATTTGAATTCATTTGTTTTTTGCGATTCTATGTTTTCAATACTAATATTGACAACAGTATTGAAAACAAATATAATCCGATCGTGAAGAAATCGATCGATTTATTCACGTTACAGAGGCAATTTTTAGCAAATAGTGAGTTCGTTAAACTTTCTGTGATACAAACATGAAGTTCCTTTTTTTTTTTATTCAAGGGTAAATAAAAATAAATAAAAAAAGAATTAATTTAATTTGAATTTTGAATAAAGGATACCACTCTTGACAAAGAAAAGGTTGGTCCATCTTTTTTTTTATTTACACATCACATCCTATTTTTCCTATTTTTTTTGAAGGGGGGAGGGGGTTGCTAACTCAATGGTAGAGTACTCGGCTTTTAAGTGCGACTCCATTTTTTACACATTTTTATGAAGCAATTGTTTCGTCCATAACCTCGGTAGGGTTTGTAAGACCACGACTGATCCAGAAAGGAATGAATGGAAAAAGCAGCATGTCGTATCAATAGCGAATTCTAAAAGGATCTCATTCTTATTGGATCGGACCATTTTTTTTGTTTGAATTCGTGAACAAAAAAAGATTCAGTTGGGTTTAAGTAATAAAGGGATAGAACTTGGCAACTCCAATTAGAGAGAAACAAAAAGCAACGAGCTTTCATTCTTTTTAATCGAATGATTACCCCATCTAATTGGACGTTAAAAATATATTAGTGCTTGATGCGGGAAAAGCTTTTCCCATGAATGGATTATTTATTTTTGTTATGAGTCCTAATTATTAGCTATTCTCCATTACGGGGTGGCGATCAATGTGTAGAAGAAAGAGTATATTGATAAAGATATCTTTTTTTTTCCAAAATCAAAAGAGCGATTAGGCTGATAAAATAAAGGATTTCTAACTAGCTTGTTATCCTAGAACAATTAGGTGGAAAAAGCAAGTGGAGAGAATCCGTTGATCATTTTTTGGTATCTATTCACAATTCGTTTTAATTCGAATATCTAGAAATACCCCGTTTTGACTGTATCGCACTATGTATTGGATTTCCAATCCAATAAATCTTTGATCCCTTTTACAAAATTGAATTTGAAAAATGAAAGAATATCAAAGATATTTAGAACTAGATAGATCTCCTCAACAGAACTTCCTATACCCACTTATTTTTCGGGAGTATATTTATGGACTCGCCTCTGGTCATGATTTTAATAGAAATCGATATATTTTGTCGGAAAATGTGGATTATGATAAGAAATCTAGCTTACTAATTGTAAAACGGTTAATTACTCGAATATATCAACAGAATCATTTGATTCTTTTTGATAACGATTCAAGTAAAAATCAATTTTGGGGGTATAACAAGAATTTGTATTCTCAAATAATATCAGAGGGTTTTGCCATTGTCATGGAAATTCCATTTTCCCGACAATTAAGTTCTTCTTTAGAGGAGGCGGAAATCATAAAATCTTTTAATAATTTGCAATCAATTCATTCCATTTTTTCCTTTTTCGAGGATAAATTTACATATTTAAAATTTTTTTCCGATGTACGAATACCCTATCCTATCCATCTGGAAATCTTAGTTCAAACTCTTCGATACTGGGTGAAAGACCCACCCCTTTTTCATTTATTAAGATTGTTTCTTTATGAGTATTGTAATTGGAATAGTCTTATTACTCAAAAAAAACTTATTTTGACTTTTTCAAAAAGTAATCCAAGATTTTTCTTGTTTCTATATAATTTTTATGTATGTGAACACGAATCCATCTTCCTTTTTTTACGTAAAAAATCCTCTTTTTTACGATTAAACTCTTTTAGCGTTCTTTTTGAGCGAATCTATTTCTATACAAAAATAGAGCATCTTGTAGAAGTCTTTTCGAATAATTTTTCGTCTACCTTATCATTCTTCAAGGATCCTTTGATTCATTATGTTAGATATCAAGGAAAATCCATTCTGGCTTCAAAGAATGCGCCTTTTTTGATGAATAAATGGAGATACTATCTCATTTATTTCTGGCAATGTTATTTTGATATTTGGTCTCAACCCCGAATGATCCATATAAACGAATTATTTGAGAATTCATTTCATTTTTTTTGGGGGGGCTATCTTTCAAATGTACGGCTAAACTTTTCAGTGGTACGGAGTCAAATGCTAGAAAATTCATTTCTAATAGAAATTGTTATGAAAAAACTTGATACAATAGTCC
>NW_026265271.1:22477-23700 GCF_000817695.3 Arachis duranensis | reverse complement strand
GCTGCCCCTTTCTGGCGTTTAATGCCAGCTTCTTGCCCATTCCTGGCGTTAAACGCCAGAAAGGGGCAGCAGCCCGGCGTTTAACGCCAGGATTGGTAGAAAGGGCATTTTTAATTCCTGGCATTAAACGCCAGTCTGGTGCCTCTTTCTGGCGTTAAACGCCCAGAATGGTACCAGACTGGGCGTTAAAAGCCCATTTGCTGCCCTTACTGGCGTTTAAACGCTAGCAAGCTTTTCCTCCAGGGTGTGCTATTTTTCTTTCTATTTTTCATTCTGTTTTTGCTTTTTCAATTAATTTTGTGACTTTACATGATCATCAACCTACAGATAACATAAAATAACAATGGAAAATAGATAAATATAACATTGGGTTGCCTCCCAACAAGCGCTTCTTTAATGTCAGTAGCTTGACAGTGGGCTCTCATGGAGCCTCACAGATGTTCAGAGCAATGTTGGAACCTCCCAACACCAAACTTAGAGTTTGAATGTGGTGGTTCAACACCAAACTTAGAGTTTGGTTGTGGCCTCCCAACACCAAACTTAGAGTTTGACTGTGGGGGCTCTGTTTGACTCTGTTTTGAGAGAAGCTCTTCATGCTTCCTCTCCATAGTTACAGAGGGATATCCTTGAGCCTTAAACACAAGGGATTCTTCATTCACTTGAATGATCAATTATCCTCTATCAACATTAATCACAGCCTTTGCTGTGGCTAGGAATGGTCTGCCAAGGATGATGGATTCATCCATGCACTTCCCAGTCTCTAGGACTGTGAAATCAGCAGGGATGTAATGGTATTCAATCTTTACCAGAACATCCTCTACAAGTCCATAAGCTTGTTTTCTTGAATTGTCTGTCATCTCTAGTGAGATTTTTGCAGCTTGTACCTCAAAGATCCCTAGCTTCTCCATTACAGAGAGGGGCATGAGGTTTATGCTTGACCCTAGGTCACACAGAGCCTTCTTGAAGGTCATGGTGCCTAATGTACAAGGTATTGAGAACTTCCCAGGGTCCTGTCTCTTTTGAGATAATCTCTGCCTAGTCAAGTCATCCAGTTCTTTGGTGAGCAAAGGGGGTTCGTCCTCCCAAGTCTCATTACCAAATAACTTGTCATTTAGCTTCATGATTGCTCCAAGGTACTTAGCAACTTGCTCTTTAGTGACATCTTCGTCCTCTTCAGAGGAAGAATACTCATCAGAGCTCATGAATGGCAGAAGTAAATCCAA
>NW_026265271.1:12311-13161 GCF_000817695.3 Arachis duranensis | reverse complement strand
CACCCTTAATTGTTCAACATTGTGGCTCAAATCTTCTAAGGAAGTGTTGAGTTGCTCCCAATAGTTGTTAGGAGGAAAGTGTATCCCTTGAGGCATCTCAGGGGTTTGTTGATGATGAGCTTCCTCATGCATCTCTTGAGAACCGTGAATGATCTCTCTTGCTTGCTCCATCCTCTTCTTGGTGATGGGCTTATCCTCTTCAATGAGGATATCTCCTTCTATGATAACTCCAGCTAAGTAACATAGATGGCAAATAAGGTGAGGAAAAGCTAGTCGTGCCATGGTGGAGGACTTGTCGGCTATTTTGTAGAGTTCATTGGAGATGACCTCATGAACTTCTACTTCCTCTCCAATCATGATGCTGTGAATCATGATGGCCCGATCCACAGTAACTTTAGATCGGTTGCTAGTAGGAATGATGGAGCGTTGTATGAACTCCAACCATCCTCTAGCCACAGGCTTGAGGTCCAATCTTCTTAGTTGAACCGGCTTGCCTTTGGAGTCTATTCTCCATTGAGCTCCTTCCACACATATGTCCATTAGGACTTGGTCCAACCTTTGATTAAAGTTGACCCTTCTAGTGTAGGGGCGTTCATCTCCTTGCATCATGGGCAAGTGAAACGCCAACCTCACATTTTCCGGATTAAAATCTAAGTATTTCCCCCGAACCATTGTGAGATAATTCTTTGGATTCGGGTTCATACTTTGATCATGGTTTCTAGTGATCCATGCATTGGCATAGAACTCTTGAACCATTAGGATTCCGACTTGTTGCATGGGGTTGGTTAGGACTTCCCAACCTCTTCTTCGGATTTCATGTCGGATCTCCGGATACTCATTCTTTTTGAGC
>NW_026265271.1:0-6107 GCF_000817695.3 Arachis duranensis | reverse complement strand
TCTTGGAGTTGAACTTCAAGTTATGACGTGTTTTGGGCGTTCAACTCCGGATCATGACGTTTTTCTGGCGTTTAACTCCAGACAGCAGCATGTACTTGGCGTTCAACGCCAAGTTACGTCGTCAATTTCCGAATAAAGTATGGACTATTATATATTGCTGGAAAGCTCTGGATGTCTACTTTCCACCGCCGTTGAGAGCGCGCCAATTGGAGTTCTGTAGCTCCATAAAATCCATTTTGAGTGCAGGGAGGTCAGATTCCAACAGCATCAGCAGTCCTTTAGTCAGCCTTTTTCAGAGTTTTGCTCAAGTCCCTCAATTTCAGCCAGAATTTACCTGAAATCACAGAAAAACACACAAACTCATAGTAAAGTCCAGAAATGTGAATTTAACATAAAAACTAATGAAAACATCCCTAAAAGTAGCTCAAACTTACTAAAAACTACCTAAAAACAATGCCAAAAAGCGTATAAATTATCCGCTCATCACTGTGCCAGAAACTCTGTAGGTTCTTCCTGTGGAAGACCAGAATACTGAAAACTTTGCTGCACCATGATAATGAGCTGAGGATTCAACTCAAAGCTACTAACTCCGATAGAGGGTATACAGATACTGCTCCCATATGAAGCAGTAGTGGGGTTGGCATATGACCCCAGAGTCCTTCTGGACTGTTCATTTCCACTTAGGTCCATGGTGTAGAAAGGGAGATGATGTGGATATATTTTATTATAAAAAAGTAATTTTTGAAATAATAAAATAAAATAAAATAAAAACTAAAATAAAAAATAAAAATAAAATAAAAAATATATTTTAAAAAATTTTCGAAAAAAATGAAGAGAGAAAAAGTGGTTAGGATAATTTTGAAAAAGATTGATTTTTTTAAAAGGATAAGATTTTGAGAATTTTTGAAATTGAAATCTGAATTTTTATAGAAAATTTCAAAAAATTTGCTTGAAAATAGTTAGAGAAATAATTTTTTTATTTTTGAATTTTATGATGAAAGAGAAAAACACACAAAAGACACAAGACTTAAAATTTTTAGATCTAATGTTCCTTGCTTTCGAAAATTTTGGAGGAAAAATACCAAGGGACACCAAACTTAAAAATTTTAAGATAAAAATACAAAGAAGACTCAAGAACACTTTGAAGATTCACAAGAACAACAAGAGCAAAAGAAAGAGCACCAAACTTAAATTTTTTTTGAAAACTAAATTAAATTTTCGAAAATTAAAGAAAATTAACAAGAGAACACCAAACTTAAAGTTTGGCACAAGATTCAATCAAAGAAAAATTATTTTTGAAAAGGGTTTTAAAAAGAAGATGCCCAATTACCAAGAACATAAACCAACGCTCTAGCCAATTGAGCTATAAATGTAACGTGTTTTAAAGAGGTATTTTTAATAACTAAAAATAATATTTTGAAAATACACAAGGAAAACATGAAAAACACAGAGAATAGGAAAAACCAAAGATTAAACAAGAAAAATTGACAAGAACAATTTGAAGATCAAGGAAAACTAAAGAGCATGCAATTCGAAAATTGAAAGACAAAGACAAGCATGCAATTGACACCAAACTTACAACAAGACACTAAACTCACGAAAAACTAACAATTAATAAAGAAAAATAAATTTTTTTTGAAGAAAAATATTTAAAAAGGAATAATAGAAAATGCAATTCTAGTGACTCTAAACCAAAAAGATAAATTTTTCCTAATCTAAGCAACAAGATTCACCGTCAGTTGTTCAAACTCAAACAATCCCCGGCAACGGCGCCAAAAACTTGGTGCACGAAAATTACTTCACACTATGTAATTTCGCACAACTAACCAGCAAGTGCACTGGGTCGTCCAAGTAATACCTTACGTGAGTAAGGGTCGAATCCCACGGAGATTGTTGGCTTGAAGCAAGTTATGGTTATCTTATTATTCTTTGTCAGGATATAATATCAATAATAATTTTTAGTTTTAATTGTAAAAAGTAAAAGAGCATGAAATAAATACTTATAATGCAGTCATGGAGAATATGTCGGAGTTTTGGAGATGCTTTGTCTTCTGAATTCCTGTAACATAATGCTTCCTCACTTTCAAACATGCAAGGCTCCTTCCATGGCAAGCTGTATGTAGGGCGTCACAGTTGTCAATGGCTACTTCCCATCCTCTCAGTGAAAATGGTCCAAATGCTCTGTCACAGCACGGCTAATCATCTGTTGGTTCTCAATCATGTTAGAATAGGATCCATTGATCCTTTTGCGTCTGTCACTACGTCCAACACTCGTGAGTTTGATGCTCGTCACAGTCATCCAATCCCAGAATCCTACTCGGAATACCACAGACAAGGTTTAGACTTTCTGGATTCTCAAGGATGCTGCCATCAATTCTAGCTTATACCATGAAGATTCTGATTAAGGAATCTAAGAGATACTCATTCAATCTAATGTAGAACAGAGGTGGTTGTCAGGCACACGTTCATGGATTGAGGAAGGTGATGAGTGTCACGGATCATCACCTTCTTCATAGTGAAGCGAGAATGAACATCTTAGATAGGAACAAGCGTGTTTGAATGGAAAACAGAAATAATTGCATTAATTCATCGAGACGCTGCAGAGCTCCTCACCCCCAACAATGAAGTTTAGAGACTCATGCCGTAAAAAAGTACAAAGCGTATAAAATATCCGATTTTTGCTCAGCTCCCTCAATTTCAGCCAGAAAATACCTGAAATCATAGAAAAATACACAAACTCATAGTAAAGTCCAGATATATGAATTTTGCTTAAAAACTAATAAAAATATACTGAAAACTAACTACAACACTCTAAAATCTACATGAAATTACCCCCAAAAAGCATATAAAATATCCGCTCATCTGTAGTATAATATAATATCATAAGAAACTAGGCACGGCTCGCGGAGTTTAAGCCGGCTAGCCAAATATACAAACAAAAAGAAACTGAAGTTTAAAATGGCTTATATAAGTTTAGTTCTCTCTCAATTACAAGCCTCTAGGCCAAATAAAAATACAAAAGTGAGAGATATATATAAATAAACAAAAAAAATTAAGAGACTCAAAAAGTATCTGGATCCTTCGCTTCTGTCACCAACCAAATAACTCATCGAGGTGGGTTGCAACCTGCATCTAAAAACAACAACAGATATATGGCATGAGAACCGGAGGTTCTTAGTATGGTAACAGTGCCCAGTGATGTAGGATATAAGACCCCGGGATGCCAAAGGCAATCCTAGACTCCATATCCATCACAACAATTCCAGCTTAAAGCATTCTAATCCAAATAAGCATAATAGGTAAAACCTTAACAAAACTTAAGCCATAGCACCATAAAAGGGTAATCTATTTTAGGGGATTTCTACTCTAATCAAACACCGCTGTCCCACAGCCTTCACCAACCGATCCACGATGCGATCCCATCGCCACCGCCTTTCAAACCTCCTCATTCCCAATAAAAACACAAGTATATACAATACAAGTAAAACACAAGTAGAAGCATATATAGCAAATAATACAAATAGCAATTAAACATGTTATACAGATAGGGAAAACAATATCAAGTCGACAAAGCATACAAACAGGTAGAAAATGCATATGATGAATGCCTGCTCTACTGGCTGTGATATCATATTGTCGGTTCAACTGCCAACCCGACACATCTCCATGGAGACGTCGCCCTTCGGATTTCTCATATGAGAACCCCCGAGATATAGTGCTCGGATCACTGTCCAGGTACCGGTGCCTGCACGCTCTATAGATCTGAAGGGATGCGAACGGGATACTCTTGCCTCAGACCTCACATCTCAACGTAAGCGGGATTAACCACTGTCCTTACGTTGCCGCCACTACCTCGACAGGCGGGATTAATCACTGTCCCTGCCGGGCGCATAGCGTCTCATAATCTCAGTAAAAACATTATTTCAATGATTTTCAAAAAGCATTTTCAGTATACCGAGACACATCATCTCAATCTGAGTCTCCAACTCATCTCAACCACTGTCCATCCACAATTTAGTTTCCGAACATCAACAATTCATAATTTCTCATCTCATACATCAATCACCCTTCATATAACATCAAACCATCCTCACCCCACCAGAAACCTAGGCCTCCATTTTCTAAGTTTTCCAAATACTATCATCTAAAACCTCTAAAGTCTTTCCCAATACTTTAAATGTCTAAAACTAGGCCCAAGAGTCTTAAAATGGTGTTAGAGAAGCTTACAACCTTGTTGGGAAGGTAGAATAGTTGAAAACAAAGTAAAATTTGAGAAACAGGTCGTGTAAGGCCGCACAAAGCTGTGCGCGCGCACGCTCTTGAGAGTTTTACAATGTGTGCGTGCGCACAGGGGTGTGCATACGCACAGGTGTCAAATCTTTACAAAATCTGTTCACTCACATAACCTGTGCCAGTGCCCCCAACAGACTGGCCTTCCCAACATGTGCGTCCGCACAAGCCTGTGCGTCTGCACAGGTTGAAATTCTTCCTCTAATGTGCGCACGCACCAGCTGTGCTAGTGTTGCAACCAGTAGCACATCCCTGCCTGTGCGTGCACAGATGTGTGCGTCCGCACAGATCAAAATTTTCACATGGTTGTGCGCGCGCACAAGGCTGTGCATGCACACACATCAGAAATCATAAAATTCTGCAACTTTCACAACCCCAACCAACCAAAATCACATTAATTCTTTCACATATCAGAATTTACCATTTGCCACACTCAAATTTACCATTCCACCATATATAATCATCAATTCTCACTATCAAATACATAATAATACCCTTACTAACCATCATCATTATTAATTTTAACATCACACTATCAACCTCAATATTTATCATCCATTATCAACCACATCAACAACCCTCATCAACAACAATAAATCACACATTTCCCATCCACCTTTATAATCATTAAATTCCAATAACATCATTACTTATCATTAATCATTAAATACCAACAATATTCAATTCTATCTTAGGGTCAACTAGACTAGGTGTCCATGAATATTATATACTACATAGAGAAAACCGAAACCATACCTTGGCCGATCCCCAATACGCACCAAAACCCCAAATTGAGCCCAAGACATGCTTTCAAGCACAATCTATGCCACCAAGAATCTCCAACAAGCATCAACAAGCTCCAAACATCACCATAAACAAGCTATATGTACATAAACCATCATAAATCAATCTAGGGCTCATTACAATTGAAATTTCACAAGAGTTTCAATGCCTCTTACCTTGCTCAATAGTTTTGGAAGCCAAAACCAACATCAATTAAAGGCTAGAGTGTACCTAAACACCCAAAAATCACAAAACCTTACTTAATTAGCCAAAACCCTAAAAACTCAAAACTTTGAAGAGAAGAACTGGGAAGATTTGGTGATTACCTCAATAGTTTCTTGGATGGGTTTTGTAGAGATATTCACAAGGAACGCATAGCTGCAAACGGTGCGACGATCGGAGCTCTGTAGCTCAAGATATGAGCTTGGGAAGAAGATGATGAATAGAAACAATGGTGGAAAGCTCTCACCTCTCTCCTCACTTCAGCTGCTATTGTGTTTATGTTATGAGGGTGAATGTGGCTGAAATAGGTTCATTTAAGTGTATTTATATGTTGGGCTTGGGCCCAACTTGGGCCTGGTCCAACCCGTTAGCGTTTTTAGCCCGTTTGACCCAACTTCGGGTCAAACCTTTAACACTAACGCCCGATTTTCTATTTCTAATGTTTATCTAAGGTTTTTTGACTGTTTTCACTTTTTCTCATGTGGTACCGGGCAGACTTGAACCAGTTCAACTACCAGTTCGCGATTTTTCACTATTTTTCGTAGAAAACACTTTTTTACTCAGAAAAACCTACTGAGTCCAAAAATCATATTTAAATTCCCAAATTCTCATCCTAACTTTCCGGAATTTAATTTGGGCATTTAGATGATTTTATCCGTGAAAAATCTGGTTCTTACATCCTCCCCTCCTTAAAAAGATTTTCGCCCTCGAAAATCCGAATCACGCGATGTAACTTGGTGGACGAAATTGTGATCACTTGTTATGTATTTATAAAAGATGTATACTCTGAGGGCATTGTTTATTTTCTTCAC
>NW_026265270.1:0-20000 GCF_000817695.3 Arachis duranensis | reverse complement strand
TCCATGGGGCCCCATCATACAAGTTTGTTGCTACTAGTCGAATCAATAATCAATAGAAGTCCCAATAGAAGTTTACTGACCTGGCTCTTCAATCGACGATCTACTGTTCCCTCTTAGTTGCGGATGCCCATGCTTTGATTCGAAAGCCCTAGCCAGTGATGAATCCCCAGTAAGATCGGAGTCTTTCATTCCTCCTCCCTTCAGTCCAGTTGGAACCCGTCCCAGCAACGCCTACTGCAAGGTGAGGCTCCGCCCTTCCCCTAGAATCCACTCCGGGTCGGAGGAGCTGCTAGTCCAACTTCTTGAGCAGCCGAGATATTGAACAACGAACATTTGAGCAAGCTACCTTGCCTCACCCTGAGATGAGAGGGAAGGTCGATTTGACTCGAATCCTGGATCTGATCTTGAATCCTACACCGGTTAATGATGCGATGGGAGAAGTTTTTTTTTCATCAATGCTGGCGTTAAAGTGGGTTTGGGCGAGGCTCGTCCATGCCCAATACCAATGGACAAACCTCTGATCTGCCCCTAGCTCTATAATCCACCCGTCTTCCCCAGTCCCTGAAAGCCCTCCTATCCTTGGCCTAGCCCTCTATCTCAACTCGAGTCTTAAGTTCAGCGGCTTTCATCGTTGACGAACACCTGCGCTAATAAGACAAAGAAGTGGGGAGTCTTCATAAAACGAAAAGCTTTCAGTCCTTGAATGAAAAAGTAACAACGAATTCGTGGAATGAGGGATCAAGAAACGGATAGGGAGGGGAATGGCCTTTCCATTTTTGGTGGACCTTCCCTTGAATTGAACCGGTCACGGAGCTCTCAATTGAGTTGTTTAGGTGATGGAATTCCATCTCTAGTTGGGTTCGAAGGTTATAAAATGTGGTGCGGGTTCATCTCTCTCGACCTGTTCAGGTTCAAGGGGAGGGCGATCGAGGGGACCCAGACTTAAGATCTCTTTCTTCTCTATGGCGGGAGGTTTCTTTCGTATCAAGAGTGTGTGTGTTGGGGAGGCCAGGGAAAGACGGATTGGATCGAGAGGCGATGCCTACTCTACTCGTTACCACTAAACGACGAAGCCAAGAGCGGAAGGAGGGACTTGAACCCTCAACCTCAGCCTTGGCAAGGCTATGCTCTACCATTAAGCTATTTCCGCCAGCGGGGCAACATCAAGCAGCGAAGCACTACTGAGCAATTCACGTATCACTTGAAACGGACGACTTCTGTTTTTCCGCCGGACCACACTCTTAACCTCCGATCGAGCTACGAGCACGAGTAGGTAGGCGGCTAGCTAGGGGGGAGGGGCGGCTGGGCTGGGCTGCCTTTTCAATCAATCTCCGCCGCCTTAGACAAATGGGGCCGCTATTGGTGCGAGTTGTAAGGAGTCTTGGTCTCGAGTCGAGCTGGGGCGTCATTTCATTCTCGTAACGGGAGTGAGTGCACCGCAAGATCAGACGAGTTACTCCCTCGCCTCCTTACTAATAATAAGAAAGGGGGTGGCATCTGTCTTTTTTTTAAGTGAAGTCATTTCCTAAGACGGCTCCCCTTATTTATTGATAATCCAAGCGGATCGGATCCGGGAGCAGAAACATGAGTGTTTGTATCTTTTTCAACAGGAATGCATCAACAAAAAAGCCCTTCCATATGGGCATGAACTTTGTCAAAAAATGAATTTCTAGCCTTCCTATTGATCTTGATTAGTTCCAGCTTGTTGAGAGTTCTCTTTTCTTTCTAGACCGTCTCCTGAAAGACCTGCTTATCCCGCATGTGCTTTCGGGGCCCCCCACTCATTCAATCACTTGCTTGTGATTGCAGCCATTCCCCGAAAAAGGGAGAGACGAGGGAATCGTCTGCTCCCGTTCATGTGACGAATCGAACATCGTTAGGTCCCGAATTCCGCGAACCACCGGACCTAGACCAAGATCTCCATTACGTCGTACGATATATCGATCCGAAGAACTAGTTGTAAGTCATCCATTCTGCTCCTATCTAAAGTGATGCTAGGCTGCTTCACGCGGGTGCGCTTCGCTCGGCCACATAACATGTTTTAAGCTAACTGCATGTCGAGCGCTTAAGCGGAGCTTGTGGTCACTCGTTCCTCGCCTGTTCCAATCCTAGTAAAGAGCTTCAGATCCGATTCTACACTACATACGATATTCCATTCCGGCCCTCACTAGCTCTTCGCTTGGTTGTACAAAGAGCATGCCCGAGGGGCTACTACGCTCACCGCGCACTTGCATCACCACCTGAGCTTCGCTACCGCTTCGCCCAGCTCCTACGCCTACCACGAATCTTGAATCATCACGTGGCTGCTAAAGCTAAGCTTCACACGGCCCTGAGGAAGCCAAAAGACCCTCTCACGGCCGAAGGCTCCGCAACACGTTGGAGAACTTTTAGATCCCGCCCTAAAACGCCCATTTTCCTAGAGTTCCGAAGTGATCCTCATTCTCACCGCAGCCTTCTTAAGCCAGCCGAAAGAAAGCCGGGCAAGAATCGCATTGGTAGTACGAAGGGGGAGCAGAATCGTATCTGGCAGTGGTTCTTCGGATCGATCACGGATTCTCGGCCCCGTCGTTTGGCTTCCACTCCAGTTGACCTCTCTTGTTCTCCCCCCCCTGACACAACCGGGTGGAGGACTCATGTAAACTTATTCCTGTAGGTCCCCGTTCAGGAAGGCATTTTTCACATCTAATTGGAACAGAGGCCAATCTCGATTCGCAGCAATAGAGAGCAGGAGACGAACAGACTTCATCTTGGCTACCGGGGCAAAGGCTTCCTCGTAATCTATCCCATATGTTTGAGTCAAGCCTTTACTAGCCTGACCCTTTCCTCCTTTCTCCCACAAAGCTTCCCTTCACAACCAGCCCCATATCCAATTAGTAGAGATCGAGATGGGGAGACTCAAAATGATACAAATGCGCATTTCCTCTCTGAATCGAGAGGTATCAGATCGAAGTAACATAGTCAGTCTCGGGACTGCCTTCCCTAATCGAATGTGAGGCCTAGGGATCCCTACAGCTAGTAGTCAGAGTCTCCCCTGCTATGTCTGTAGCAAGGTCCAGCGCTTTCCTTGCAATTTCCCTGTTTTCTCTAATCTACGGGGATCGCTCTAAATAGCTTTTGTAAAGTATAGTTCCATCCACCCCCGATGCTTCCTCTTGTAGAATGAAAGCTTCTTAACCTCTGCTCTGAAACTCGGGCATTCCCTTATCTGAACTTGGCGGGCAATCGTGCCCTTAGCTTCTGTGCTTGCAGTCTGCCATAGAGGTGGGAGGGGGAGGAGGTTCAAACTAATCACCATGAAACTAGTACCCGTATGGCCCTTTTCTTACTTGGATGGGAAAGCCCCTATTCCCGATTCGATCAGTGATCGTATGGAATAGATTGGACTGCTTCCTCTTTTGAGGCTGTCCGCTCCGTAGCCTATTGTCTTGGGAAAGTGGCCTGAGAGTGCTGCCTATCGTCCAATCTCATTCTTATCTATTCCACTGGCTGTGACAAAGACATATCTGCTAGAACGAGTGCTTTAAGAGTACGGTCATAAAGTCTATTAAGAGAAGGATGCCTCACAATTGAAGTTGGTTGGAAAGACTTAGTCTGGCTATTACATCATCCGATGATGAGATCTCTTATCATAGATCGGACTCTTCCTCCAATAAGATATTAGCTGTGCCCGACTCATAAGGAGGCTAAGTCGCAGCAAGTGAATAAGTTATTACACTTCCTAATGATCATGACTCAAGCTTAGGCACCCGCTCGATCCGGTTTAAGAATCAAACCTCGCAAATGGTTCTGCTGGACGGGATTTAACCTCCCTAAATGGAACAAGATTCCCACTTCCGAGTTGGATACGGAGCTTTGCCTTTCTATGGATTTCTATCTCCCTTCCGCTAATTGCTTACGAACCAGGAGGCTGCTGAGGAAGGATTTGAAAGCATGCTATGTATTGAATTGAGTATTGAATGGAAGCGGTTTAGTTAGGTACCAGATGACGAGAAAGTCCTAACTTAACTAACGTAATGGGTTGTGTACCAGTTGAGGAGTAGGACCCGGCCCTTAGGCCGCGAGGATGAAAGCCTAGTACTTTCTATACGTCAATAGGACTTCCTCCTTATATATGAATAAGCGCAAGTTTCCCTTTTGAGAATTAGCTGAACTGCGCGTCGGAAGTATCTCAGGCTAGGCCTTACATCCTGATCCAAGCAAGCAAAGGAGGGAAGGGACCTCTTAGTTGTTTTTGTTCGTTTACCAAGTTCGGCATTAAGGCTTTGCTCTATTATCACGACATGGACTCAGGGACATTTTTTTTCAATGCCAAGGTGATGATTTTGATTTCTGGGGAAAAAGAGTGATAGCTAGAAAGGAAAGGCAGCGAGCCCTTAGCGACTGCAATGCCGCTGGTAGGATGGCACTATGCAGCTGGGAATGAGTTGAAACCAATGTAGGGGCACCCTTCCTGAAAGCATTTCCGAAATGCGAGAGGTTTGACAGATGACCGGCGGAATAGCATTCATTCATAGGTATCCTTTCTCTCGGTTATAAAGAATAACTTTCTATTTTTTAATGTATAAAGGAAAGATATTCATATGCCTCTCCGATTCCTAAGGCGTAACCACGCGATCTTTACTTTAGGTCATCCGGTGGCGTGATTGTAATAGGTTTTTTATACATGTCTGGGCAGGTAGGATTAAATTAAACCATTAACTCAGCTAAGACAAGTGAGGTATGGTTAGCATCATTGGCGATAAGGCATTTTTCTCGTGTGATAGCAAAAAAGGCCTGTGGGGTCAGTGAAAGCTAAAGTTCCTTTGATGTGGAAGGGCTTTCTCGGCAAGAGTGCCGTTATGGAGGCCCCACATTCGATTAGGGAAGTCATTCCAAGTGCTATGATGGGGAATAGATGGGGGAGGGCGTTGATTGGGTAAACTGGAAAGCTGAAAGGTGCTGGCGTCCTTACAGGATGAATCTGTATAGGCCCCCCCCTCCTATTCATTCAAAGTGGGCATAAATGAGTACTCTTAGGTATACGCACTCGATGCCTACGAAATGAACAAAGCATACGACTCGTCTAAGGCAGACGAGGCACGAAAACTTTTTTAATATTACGCTATTTTTTATGGTTATGCCAGCGATGTCTGGTTGTACAAAGCCAAAGCTACCATTCCAAATGCATAAAAGACAGGACCCCCGTCTCTTTGAGCTCTATTTTTCTGAAAAAGTTGTTGATGAATGAGTCGTTTCTGACTTAATTGAATAATAATTAAAAGTTTTTTTTAGAACGTAAATGATCTTCGTTTGACGCAAAAAGATGAGCTTCAAAAGACACGTAGGTCTGTCGCCTTCATAAGAGTAGGAATGATAGGTCAGTGCGAAGTTCTTTTATTCCCAAGTCAGCTAATGAAGGCTCGCCTGTCTTTGAGTGTGCTTTTGCGGAACTATTCTATTCATCTATCCCGTTCTCCTCCGTTCTGGCCCTGTCGTCACCTATTGAGAAAGCAGCCTCCGTCGCCTCTCGTTCTAGTTCGATTTTAGCTTTCCTTCATTGCCTTCACCCAGCCCTAAAAGTAGAGGAAGCTGTCACTCAATCTTTCTCAACTTGGAGTCTATCATCTAGAGTCCAAGTTACGTGATACACGGTGGTTGGCGCTAAACGCCTTGTTTTATTCCTATTCGCTGCTAACTCCCGTGAGAGTTAACAGTCGGAATGAAATCCATTCCTGTAGCTGCAAAGATTCCGTCCTACTGACCTGACCATGGTCAAGTGCTCTAAGCGGTTTATCTTCCTATTCACTGCAATGATCTAACCGCGCCTCACCGTAACGTAAAGAAGCCTGTTACGAGTAAGTGGAATCAGACTCAGTTTCAGTTCATCACAGGGATTCGGAAGTAGCTGATTCAGTAGCAGAATCTGTTGATTTAGCAGTTTCAGTAGCCGTATTTGATGATGTTTATGTTTCAAAGTCACTTCAGGAATCGATCTCAGATTTAGCATGGAAGATAAGGACAGAAGAAGATAGGTAGCTTTCCGCCCTAACTAAAACATCTAAATCTTAATAGGATGCAGCTCGTCCCGATCTGTCTCCGGTCGTAACTAAGATAGATCGATTAATCTCCGAGAAGTCCTAAAGCGGAAGTCATCTATTGAGGACAGGACTAGGCAGACGGAGGTCTAGGAGCTTGAATAGCTTACTGAATTAGCTCAGTAAGGCCTACAGCTTCTCTTGAGTCTATAGGAGTTCAGTCGGGAAGATCAGGGCGGATATGCCCCGGAAAGCAAGAAATCCCTAAATCCAGTTAGTTGGAAATCTTCTTTAGGGTAAAAGGCTGGTTTAGCTCAACAATTGATAGATTGCGTTATATTGTCTGCTTCGTTCTATTTGCCGCTAAAAGCATTCTGTCCTGATGGTTTAAAAACCTAAAAAGATGGCAGTTATCACCTGCTGACGAAGTGGTGAGGTTTGCAGAGACTAAAGATCTCCTAGCTTCTAAAAGAAGAAATTCTCACAGGCCTTTATTTCAAAGTTTCAGATTCGATTCCAAGGCAGCTTTTCTTTAGTCCTCAGGATATGATTCTTTAGTATGTTACCAGGGGCTGAGCTCAATAGCAACTTACTCAAAGACAAAGACTGCGGCTACTTTAGCCTCAGTATGTTCCTACAGTGAGGATAGGGGAATCCCCGGTGGTAAGGAATCCAAATAGAATCCAAGGGAATAGACTTCCTTGCTGCCGAACTTCTCAGAAGAAGCTGGGCCTGTAGAATGTAGAAAAGAAGACTAACCTTTCGATTTGAGTATTAGAAATAGAATGCCTTGGTTTAGACTTCTAAGGAAGGGCTTTTCTTTTGTAACTACCTAATCCCCCTGGAGGGTAAATGGCCTGATCTTTGCTTTCAACTAAGACTAAGGAAATTGCTGAAGCTGCAGTCCCTTCTTAGTCAATGGGGCTAAGAAGGGGGGAGAATTGGAATGGAATCCAAGGCTTTGCCTCTAGCTACTATCGGATCATCTTACCTTCTAACTAAGGCAGTTTTCTACTAATTCAATCGATGTTTTCACCTTACTTAACTAGAGAGCAGATGCTGGAGGGGAAGCCTACTCATCCATCAGCTGCTTTCGCCCCAGGCTTGATTCCTCCTGTTAGGCGGAATAAGGGATTGATTTCATACTTTGTAGAGTCGAAAGAGACTTGCTACTATTGATTCCTTGACTTCGAATATGGTTTACAGGTCGACTTCAGTGAAGACTACTCTAGAATCTTGGATTCCTTTGAAGAAAGGAGTCAAAAGGTACTTAATGACTTGGTATTAAGGATATCAACGATTGTTAGACAAGAACAATCTACTTTAACTATAACTATTTACTTCCACAACTTCTCTAGATTCGATGGAATTATCTTGCTTAAGCACCTAGCATGTCATTACAAGAGCTACAAGCTAAAAGCACTGATGAGGAACAATAGGCTTTACGAGTTAGCTGTCTATTCTGGTAAGAAGATGTTATTCCGCTTCAGAGACTCCTTGAATCTACTCCCTGGCAAACTTAGCGACTTAGCTAAGAATCTATGACCGGGTCTAGGCCCGAAAGGCTCTATCCCATATGAAGAGGTGAGACTGTCAAATCTGGCAAGTATGAAAGAAAGCTTATTAGACTATATGAAGCAGGACATCCTTCTCCTTGGAGGTGTAATGCAAAAAGCTCAAGAGATATATTGGAAGCTGTACAAGGTGGACATAGAAAGCAAGATAACCCTTTCCTCACTGGCTCTAACAATCTTTCGTAAAAAGTTTGACGATCCTAAGACTTTTCCTATCCATATCCCAAGCAAGTCAGGTGCAAGACACCTTCATTCGTCGTGGTTATTATGGGGGGCATTCTGATGTGTATAAACCACATGGGGAGAATCTCTTTTACTATGACGTTAATTCTTTATATCCATTTGTCATGAAGACTTTGCCAATGCCCGGAGGTGAGCCAAAATGGTACAGGAATTTAACAGGTATGGATTTATATAATATGTTTGGCTTTATTGAAGCATATGTTACTTGTCCAAGTACTATCGACAGACCCTTTCTACCCTATCGGGACAAAAATAACACTTTAATCTTCCCAACCGGGGAATTCATTGGAGTTTACTACAGTGAGGAATTCAAATATGCAAGAAGCCTTGGCTACCCGGGTCAATTATGGGCTCCCTCTCAGTGGCTATCTCTTTGAGAATCTGATGGAAAGTCCATTTGTAAGCTTTGTTAGCTCCCTATCTGAGAGCAGACAAAAAAGTAAGGAATCAGGAAATGAAGCCTTGGACTATATCTATAACTATAAGATCCTTATGAACTCTCTTTATGGCGGGTTTGGTATCAACCAAAAGAGCACAGTTACCGATGTCTGCACTAAGGGTAGATTAGTTAAGAAGTCCATTCATCACTTTTAGGGAAGTTAAAGCTAGAGCACAAAATTAAGAATGCTCTATTCTTAGCACCAAAGTCTTATTATTTTGAAACAGAAGAGGGGGCTAAGGTTACAAAGCACAAGGGGGCCTAACAGCCTTTGCCACAGAAAAATGGTTTGTGTCACAGTACTACGATATCACTCGGCCTTCGCTTTTTGAGACTTCGCGGGTACTGGTTGAAACGCCCTTCCAAATGGATGTAAAACACTTTAGAATCACCAAAAGTTATACTAATTATAACCTTGGTATCAAGGTAGGAACAAAGAGGAAGCCAGTCATTGACAATAATAATGTATGGGTTGATACAAATCCTTTATATGTTTTTGACTTAAGGGGACTCAATGTCTTAGGTAGTCTCCTAATTCAATCTCTTTTACCTCATATCCAGCAACTCCTGCTTTCTCAATCGAAAGGTGAGCCTTAGACTTATTTTACTTTTTTTTTCCGATAAGGAAATTTCGCGCCACTCTTAGGCGCTTCCCCTTCCCCTATCCAATTTCGGGGGTCCTAGAACCCATCTTCGGAGGGTACTTGGCCACCGCCTGTACCTTACCGTGTTACTAAGGTCACTATGCGGATCCTGGTTCAGGGGAAGGAAATGTTATGGTTAACTTTCCTGTCCACGACTAGATTTCCCTCTTATCTTACCGTGTAAGCCTCCAACCTATTTCCGGTGGAGAGGAGTGGATTTCCACGAAAGAAAGCCCTGAGCCAGGCCTCCATGACCTACTATGCACCAAGTCCAGGAACCCGAGTCCGAGTACAGTTAATCAAGGAAGAGACAGCAGCTGAAGTCTATGTCATCAGCTCAATGCAAGGTCCGTCGAAATCTTCCGGATGGGTCTAGCATCCGTAGGTCAGTTACTCCAGCGCCCTCACCTGATCCTGTCGACAGCTCGGGAAATACCTCTCACGCACCACGGTCGTCTCTTGACCACGCAATGACCTTCCCAGAATGGGTGATAATATAATGCAGAAAGCAGAATCTCAAAGGGAACCCCATCCAGGGGATATGCAGATAGAGCGCCCAAGACTTGGCAGGGAACGGGACCGTGATTCTGAACAGAAACAGACAAGATAGACAAGAGGAAAGCAAGGCCAAGAAGCCTCCGGGATAGACTCCTCCCTCTCCCATTGACTAAGAAGGGGGGAGCAACATAGAAAGTTCCTCGAAGCCGAGAAGATTATTTTGCAAGCGGGCCACCCCCTTTCAAACTCCACGGAACATGTTATTCCCACTCCTCTTGAGCCGTATGCTGTCCTGTCCTCAGCTAAACTAAGCCAGGTGGTAGAACCTGTTTGTTACAAAGATACCTCCGACAAGACGGTTCAGGAAAGTGCTAACAGGGGCAAAAGACTAGCATCAGATTTATTTGTCTACTTCTCTTCCTCAACAACAGGTAATACCAGTCCTTCCCTGCTCTTGTCTTGCTGTCGTGTCGATCAAGGCCATGCATATATACAGATGATTGATTCTTTCGGATTCCTCCTTTAGAGTAAGGCATTAAGCCTATTTGACGGAGTGGCGGGGAAAGTCAAGCCTTACCTTACTGTTGCAAGTCTTTTCGTGTGCATGTCTGCTTTCTTTTTTCTACATAACGGCTCTTTAACGCATTACCTAGCTGAATAACTTATCTTAGTCCGCCTTTTAGGTTGTTGTTTTTCCTCATTGAGGCAATTACCAGTCTTAGGAATGTGTGCCTTCTTATCCGGATCTATCTACACTGTCTCATCTCGTGCAAAGCGTATCTGAAGGAAGGGTACGGAGTTGATCCTCGCACCGAACTCTAAGCGCTAGTTGAACCTTCTTCGGTCTCTTGAAGCGGGGAGGAACTTACTGATGAAACTCTTTCTTTTTGATGCTTGCTATCTGCAGTGAAAGAATTGAGAAGGATCTTTGTTCCCTCTTCCCTGCGTATGCTCCCGCAAGGAGTCCCATTCTGCAAGGGTAGTCGTGGTGTGAATCACAAGCACATAATGTAGCTCAAATCACGAGTATAATCATAGCTAAAAAGGCTCGCCCTTCTGTTGGATCAGCTGCTCCTCGTTAGAGTAGGGGTCGCGGAGATATCGTCTTTCTGATTTCTGAATAGTTTAGTTACCTCGTTCCCTTTCCCTGCGGGTCAGGATTATCCTAAGGCGGAGATCTTCAAGGTTTGGAACCTGCGAGCTGTCTGCTTTAGAAGGAGAGGAAAGAGCAAGGAAGGTCAATATCGTAATTACATCTTCCTAAAGGATTTTCGTAACATCACAACGGGAAGCAAGGCAGCCTTTAGCTACCCCGGTTACCGAACCTAGAGAACAAGGGAGAGCTACTAGCGAACCTGCAATTCTGATAATTATAGTATTACGTAGCACAATAACTTTCTCTGTCTCCAAGTACAAGTAGATGTCCACGTAGGAGTGCAGATCCCTAGTTCTAGTTATGGGTTTCCCTCATAATCAAAACAAGAAGTGAAGATAGAGTTGGTGGGGAAGGCTTTCCGGGGTGGCGAACCAGGTTTCGATACATGTCTAGTTGGCGCAGTTGGAAGTTGCTTGGGAGGATCCGTGCTGGTTGGTAGACTTGCTGGGGTGGTTGTTTTTGGTGACATAGATCCATAGGTATTTGCAGTCGGCTCAATCAAACTCAATGACTCAAGGGGTAAGGTGTAGTCATAGTCAGCTTCCCCGCTCACGTTTCGGGTTGCTAAGGTCAGATTCTTGAAACAACAGCCCCATTGACTAAGAAGGGGGTAGGAGGCCGGGTGGCGAGAAAAGAAGATTTCTTATTTTATTTAAGCAGCGAGACCCTACCAGCTTCGGAGCGATCGGATTGGACCTTTCCCAGCAGCGCTGGTGACAACATGAAGGAAAGAGAAGTGGGACGGACTAAAGCAATCATATATATAAAGTAATACTAAACAGAGCATCCTGCATATGATCAAATCTGTGCTATCAGGCATTGGAGCATCAGCATCCTTCACATGAACCCACTACTGATATGAAGCTAGATCTCGATCCCATGTTCTCTTCCATTCTTCTGGTTATTGGGTTGGTTATGGGTAGTTCACTTGTGTCCCTTTCCACCTGCTCCTCTTGATCAAGCCTAAATTCCAACCCGGCCTAGATAGAATAGGTTTGGTTTCCTCTCCCGCCTATTCAACTATGGATGGAGCACTAAAGCTTACTGCCGTCACCTGCCCTCTTTGAGTTCTATTAGAATGCCAGCCAGGGTGTGGCATAAAAAGCATTTCTTTGACCCACCAAAAGATTTCATTCCTTGACTTGAGTTCCTTTGAGCATTAAGGCTTTACAGCGCCTGATCTTAATGAATGATCCTTAGGTTAGGTGAGGTGCCGAGTGGAAGGTTTTTCGGGGATGCCGAGAGCAACCATCAACGAGTGATAAGATGAAAAGGAATTTCTCTGAACTCCCTTCTGCCGCAATGGTGTGGGGCGTGAAACCAAAGATAAGAAGTTCCTAGTTCCTACAAATGCCCATTGATGAGAAGGGGCTGGGGAGACTGGCTAGCCTACCTATCCATAACAGAGATGGAGTATAGTGCTCAACTTCTTGTAGCTTGCTCAAAGAATGCTTTAAGGGGGTCGGGAATCTAAGACGATACGAATTCTGTCTGCCGTTGGAGAGCTATGATGAACCCTAAGAAAGAGTTCCGTGCGCCTAAGAGGAATGGTTTTTGAGACTTTACTTTCTTCTCACAGGTCGGAGACAAGAAGTCTTTACCACCAGAAATCCAGCCTCTACCATAGCATAGGTCAAATGATCAGTTATAACCAATGGTTTCGCAATCTCATTCCTCAAATCAAATACTGGGAAACAAGATCGAAGAGTTTCCAGAGAAAACCTTTTCAGCTTAGCTTAGGATCTTCACCTTCCAGGTGGTCTACTGGTCCCTCCAAGATTCAATTGTGGCATCCGGATCAGTTGACTGTTTAGCTAAGTATTTCAACCGGACCCACCTATTCAATAGCGACCGCTCTAGAAATTCAGTGGCCCCAAGGCCTAACTGAACCTGGTAAGACCAATTGTATCGGTCCTTACATAAACAGAAGAGTTAAAAGACCTTTTATAATACAAAATAGAATAAGACATAAGGATCCAGTGGTAGAAGTAGACCGTGACCTAACCAAAGATCCAATGGGAGATTGCCCTTAGTTAGCCAGCGAGTCTCTCTTCAATGGCTATCTTCATCTTCCATGTATATGTTTTATACACGAGGTACGGAGTCACTCGACTAGCGCTGTATCCCAAGACGGGGTATAAGTTAAGTAGCCCTTCCATTCGCAATAGTAGCAGAAAGATTCAAGCCGGTCGAAAACAACTATAAATCAGCGTTAACATCCATTTCTCTTTTTCTGGCCGGCTAGTAGTTCCACTGTATGATGCTTATCGGATAGATTGATTGGCAAAGAAAGAGTACAGAGGTGAACCCCGAACTTCTTTACTTCATAACATCATAACAGAAGGTAAGATATATTTCTTTTTTTATAAGGAACTTAACTCATTCGTGTACTGATTCCGATTTCCCTCCCACTTTTATAGCCTTTGAAATGGAAAGCAGTAAAGAAGAAAGTCAACCTCTAAGTCATCTACTGCCCTAACTAAACCACCAAGAGCGGATAAGGCTAAATAAAGGGTGGATACTCTGCACCCACTCCCGGGCAAAAGCATGCTAAGGGCGCTGCTTACTCCTTCAATAGCAAAGAAAAGAAGCAAGGCCCGCCACCACGAAGACTAATCAGACTCTCGGATGGCACTAGGTTTCCTAACTTATTTACTTTATCTGAAGATTCCAAGAGCTTTTTTCTCTACTAAAGGCCAAAGGGAAGCCCAACATCCCATGTCGGGATGGACACCGGTCTGGCCCGCACCTTCCAATTGACTTTGGACGTGACGTTCTAGACACACAAACGGGTCTTACGTGGCGGATCGCAGAGTACTTCTTTAGGCATGGCCCTTTTCTCTTTCATGCCGTTAAACGGAAGAATCGGCATTTCCAAAAGGTTTACCCCCAACGCTTGAACCCCAACTTCAAAAGGCATTTTCGGGGACTAGCTCTGTAGCCAAAACACATGAGACACATAGAACGATTACAAGTCGAACAAATTCCCCATCCCTTCTTAAATTCAAACTTAATCAAATCAAAACAACCATCGACCATCCCTTCTTTCTAAAATAATGTGAGAGTTTCGGACTAGTAGCTAAGCCTCCAGCCTTTTTAGGAATGATAAACGAGAGTAGTCAGGAGTGCGGAGCTTAGGGCTCAGGGAGCGCCTGGTGCTTGTTTATGAAAGATTCACCGGGCAAGCAAGTGATTTCATACCTGCGGGAGCAAGCCAAGAAGCCCTTCAATCTAGTTCAAAAGTAAAGACTAAGTAAGGTAAGGAGGTTACTTGTACCTCGACCATAGGTAGAGTTAGCTAGTCATGAATCCCTAGCTTGTTTAGTAAAGGTCAACTCACTTTGCTTAAGATAGGTCAGCAGGACTTCTTTCTCACCCTCGCCGGGTCTACGTGGTTGGTAGATTTCGCCCGATCATAGCCTAGATTGACTTCTTTCAAAGCCATGCATCTTACCAGAGACGAGAGTTCAACTTGGCATCGAGCCGAGCTAGGAGTGACTTTTCCTCAACTATGGTAATGGTAGTAGAAGGCAGCGCCCCTTACTGCTCTCTTGGGCTTCCTTCGCAAAGGGGTTCTGTCGAGAACAAGAAAAGGAATATCTTAGCGTGATACTCGGGGAGTACTTGAAAGCAATGAATAGCTCTCTAAGGCTGCAAGCAAGATGGATACGGAAACCCTGCAAATGAGTCAAGAAGGCCTGTCAATTCAGCAAGAGCATCGGTCCTATCGTTTTCCCTTTGACTTTACTAGTGGGGCTTGCTGCAGATAGACCCCTTCCTAACCTAAAGAGCAACTTTCTTTCCCGATCTCAATGAAAAAAGGTACTGATCTAATCGGGAAAGCCGGATCAGACAAGGAAGAAGGAAGAGTTTGCGAAAGATTCAATTCTGTCAAATCCTATACAAGAGGCTTGCTCCATGGAATACGGGAAAGTCAAGATGCAACTATCCCTAAAATAAATGGCTGTATACAGTGCGATATGGCTTAGCTTCTCTTAGCTCTAGGAAAGAAATAGCAGTTGTCTGGTCGGAAAGAATGAAAGAAAAGTACACCTTAAAAGTGAAATGACGAAATTCAATTTGTCGATTCAAAAGCTGTAAATGAAAAACTATCAATATAGGCTCAGCTGTGTCACTATTGAAAGTTAAGCCGAAGGAAAGAATCCGAGGGGAAGAGCCTTTCAGTCTAAGGGGATGGCCTACTGTCCTTTATCTCTACACCGAACCGGGTTACAAAACAACCTTTCCATCTTCATTGACCGAGTAGCTGGACAAAGAACAAAGGAAGGGTACCATCCCCCTTTGGAGAAACCTTTCTTTTGTTCAAGGTTTTCCTATGTAGGTAGTTTTTTACTATCATGGAATGGGGAGAGAAAGAGAAGATCAAGAGTTTCGAAAAGCACGCAAGTCTGAAAGCAATCGAAGTTCTAACTTTTCCCGTGGAAGGACAGGAAAGAGGAAAGCCTCAGAGGAGAGAGTGATTCAGCTGCTAACAAGCGCTGGTTTTTCCTGGAATGAAGGGTTATTCGGGAAACGTCTGTTGATGAGGAGGTGTTACATAGTAAAAAAGGAAACCAGGGCTCCGTTCGAAGAGACGAAGTTTTGTCCTTCTCCCTCACATGCTCCTTCCCATGAGCTACTCGGTTGGCTTCGTGAACGAGAACGCCGATCACCCTCACGCGGGAAGATGAACATTTAAAGGGCTGAAAGGGTAGCGACGGGATGTAGATGTTGATTTTGGGGGTCGCGTACTGTAGTTATAATGCCTTCGACACACACGGTTGAGGCTTCTACTTTTCTTTGGTCCCAGCATGACCGACCGAGTGTAACGACCGCAGAAGGTACGGCCGAAGAATTCATCTCCAAGTCAACAGCATGTCGGGCAGGTCAAAGGCTCAAATCCGGGGAGAATCGAGAGGAACCTAAGCGAGGCCGAAAAATTGATATTACGCAATCCTTACTGTCCATCTTTCTTTATCCGCCAACCCCCGGCCCCCAATAGAATATGGGATATTTTATGCCTCGTGAAAGTAATGACTGGCAAAGCCATACTCCGTAATATCCAAAAAAATATCATTTAACGTAGACCCGCCGGATCCCCAATGAATGACCTGCTCTACTCTTTTTGAATATGTCTAGTTTTCCGGCAGGGAAAATCATGTGTTACCGTAAGTTTTTTGACACTTTCGGTGACAGCATTCAAAAGTGTATCCACAGCGTTCGTTTTGCTCCAGGGGATCGTAGTTCAAATTCGTATGGGGAGCGGGGGAGGTTTAGATAAGAGGGAGGGGGACTGCGAACGCATTAAGAAAGCAAGCCCATGAAGCGCCAGGGAACCATGCATTCCTCCCGGGCTGGGCTCAGGGACAGCAATCAGCCGCTTCCCCTGTAGTCGTCAGCTCGTTCTTGACAGATCCGATCGGGTGTTCATAATCTGGAGTAAAAGGATTCGAACCTTTGCATGCCGGTACCAAAAACCGATGCCTTACCACTTGGCTATACTCCATACGGCCTTTTTTTGGACGGTAGAACGAACCGAACGGGGAGCCCTTGAACCTTGAAGTAGGGCTCGAAGAACGAGCCGTGCAAGAACGCGGGGATATAGCAAGTAAGCAGCAAGTTCTCCCTTCACGGACCGACTACAACAAGCTCGCGACTCTAATCTAATAGAAACAGATGGTAAGCTCTCTGCTCTATTTGCTTGCAATGCGTTTACCTATCAAAGTTGGCGAACGCTTCTGTAACCTTAGACTCGTTACGCTGTTCGCCCACTTACTTAAAGACTCGTTGGCTCCGCGTCCACCGAAAGTCGGTAACCTTCGTCAGCATTTGGTACTCTCTCGACAGCTTCAATAGTTCACTTAAAGCCTTTGGTGTAATGAACCGCAAGCCCTTCAGAAAGAAATAAAAAAAAGGCTTGGTTGCGGGAACCGACGGTGACGAAGGTTACCGGGCCGATGCGGCCGGTTACCGGGAACCGCAAGGTTGCAAGGTTCCCGGGAAACGACCTTCCCTTTGTTTGTAAAGTAGGCCTTTTTTTTGATAAAGAGAGTTGACATAAAATGGATCACGGAAGAAGACGTATCTGATGAATGATTCAATCCCCTCTCACCCACACGGGTTCTTCTATGGAAGGGGTTCCCCTTCTTCTATGTGAGGTGGGGCGTACGTAAGAGCGGAACCTAGATAGAACGCGGAGCGCCGGCCGCCGATACAGTTACCATGCTTACCAGCTCTTACCGTTGCCGCCTATAGATATAGATGGAAGGTAGCTTGCTTCTCTTCTCCTAGGCGGCTACCCGCACATGTTATTCGCGAAGAAAAGGCTGCGAGCGGTTCTTCGCTTAGTAGAGCTACCGGCCGCCGGTTACTTTCTGAGGGGCTCCGCAGGAGAAAAAGAGGGTCCCCCTTACTCTTCTCTCTTAAAGCTTGCTTTAGAAAGCTCGGCGAGAAAGGGTTGGTTAAGAACCTTTAACTGTAAACCATATTAAAGTCACTCAATGGAAAGGTTCGCCTTTGGAATGAAGATGGATGAGCAGAGGTTTGAAGCCGCTCGACCAACAACGTAAAGGAAGGGGTGATGTTAGAGTAAGGGGGCGCGAAAGCCTACTTTACTTTAGAGAAAGGCTAACGACGCGCATCCGCTGGGAGAGAGAGGAAAGCCTGGAACTGAGGAAATTCGGGGGAAACATGGAATCGGTCGCTATACTGGGGGTGAGACATGACCGCGACTTAAGATTCAAGTACCGTTGAAAAGACTAAAGGAACGGGGGGAATTACTACCTGTAATAAAGCACAGGCTAATACGAGCCGACCAGAACTTAGATTACCAGATCCTGGACACAATCTTCCTAGAGATGGAGAGCCCCTTGCCCCGCCTTTTCTAGCCTCTCCTTTTTGCTTACCTAGCTCTTGTCTTAGTGACTCTTCTTCTTTTCTAGGTTTTTTTCTGAGTGTTAAAACAGTAGATTTGGCATTTGCCAATGAATTGAATTGGATCCGCCCCGATTCGATCAATAATGGGATTCTTGGCTAGAAGAAAGGTTCTGTGACATGGACGCCCAGCCCAACAAAACTCGGTCGGTTGGCCTACCTAACAGATGATAAGATTCTCGATCGATTTGATCGAATTTTGAAAAGTATTTCTCATTATTAATAACAGTGGAGCTTTCGATCAAGATGTTCTCGCCTCCCCCGTTTGGGCTCTCGCTCGAATCGGAACCTTTATGCGTTGGTAGGCTTTCGACTCAATCGAATTACCTATCGGGCGCCAATAAAAGAAAAAGTTTTCGCCTTTCTGAATTCATGCTCATCATCTGATGCAGAACTTTTTTCATAACCACCATCCATCCCCAATCACATTCCACATCCCACTTCAAACTTATCGATTCCTCGGGTAGGGTAGCCCCCTCTAGAAAGGCATTCCAGCTTCAGAGGCAGGTGAGCGGGGTCAGGAAGGAGTTTGACTGCTGGGATGGGGTCGGATCCTACTCGAAGCACTCCACCACGAATAAGAATCTTCGGGTTGGATAGGCAGTAGAGATAGGAACTCCTATCTGTAGGGCGGGCTTTCAAGACAAGACAGAGATGCACAACTCCATCTGGCTTGAAGACCTCGTGGGGAAAGATAAGAATCCCTTATTTAAAGGTAAGGACTGAAGGGAATAAAAAAGAAATAGACAAAATCCGACGGGACTCTACGTCTGGGTCTTATTCCATCTTAAACTCGGATTAGGAAGAGTGCCCTTGAACTACAGAAAAATCATAAAAAAAAAAAAAAGAAATGGATTCTCCTTACTCTAACAAGTAAGCAAGTAAACTACCTGCCGGCGAGAAAAATGAAAAAAGGCAAGGGGGAGATAGGGAAGAGGAGATTAAGGATAGTCACTCCGCTCCATAGATAGTGAACACAGATTCTTGTTTCATTTTCAATTCCTTCCTTTCGGGTCGAAAACGCGGGCTGCTGGTGGGGCTGTGCCCATTCTTTCTCCCTCTTCTTCCGCTTTACAACCAGAATAAGGAACCTTTTAATTAACCAACCCTACCTGTCGATGAAAAAAAATAGGAAGAGGGCTTGACCGAATAGGGCAAGGAGTGACAGCTAGCGGATCTGAATTATATGGAATGTCCTACTCCTGCTGTACGATGGAGGGCTTTCCGATCAACCAATCCCCTCTTATTTTAGGGACATCTCTTTGTTAGGTAGGGCCAGGGATCACTAATTAGTCGAATGAGCCCATCCCTCTTATCATTTATTGGTCGATCCGGCTGGCGGCTCCTGCATCCATCTCCTGCGTCTCCATGGGGCCCCATCATACAAGTTTGTTGCTACTAGTCGAATCAATAATCAATAGAAGTCCCAATAGAAGTTTACTGACCTGGCTCTTCAATCGACGATCTACTGTTCCCTCTTAGTTGCGGATGCCCATGCTTTGATTCGAAAGCCCTAGCCAGTGATGAATCCCCAGTAAGATCGGAGTCTTTCATTCCTCCTCCCTTCAGTCCAGTTGGAACCCGTCCCAGCAACGCCTACTGCAAGGTGAGGCTCCGCCCTTCCCCTAGAATCCACTCCGGGTCGGAGGAGCTGCTAGTCCAACTTCTTGAGCAGCCGAGATATTGAACAACGAACATTTGAGCAAGCTACCTTGCCTCACCCTGAGATGAGAGGGAAGGTCGATTTGACTCGAATCCTGGATCTGATCTTGAATCCTACACCGGTTAATGATGCGATGGGAGAAGTTTTTTTTTCATCAATGCTGGCGTTAAAGTGGGTTTGGGCGAGGCTCGTCCATGCCCAATACCAATGGACAAACCTCTGATCTGCCCCTAGCTCTATAATCCACCCGTCTTCCCCAGTCCCTGAAAGCCCTCCTATCCTTGGCCTAGCCCTCTATCTCAACTCGAGTCTTAAGTTCAGCGGCTTTCATCGTTGACGAACACCTGCGCTAATAAGACAAAGAAGTGGGGAGTCTTCATAAAACGAAAAGCTTTCAGTCCTTGAATGAAAAAGTAACAACGAATTCGTGGAATGAGGGATCAAGAAACGGATAGGGAGGGGAATGGCCTTTCCATTTTTGGTGGACCTTCCCTTGAATTGAACCGGTCACGGAGCTCTCAATTGAGTTGTTTAGGTGATGGAATTCCATCTCTAGTTGGGTTCGAAGGTTATAAAATGTGGTGCGGGTTCATCTCTCTCGACCTGTTCAGGTTCAAGGGGAGGGCGATCGAGGGGACCCAGACTTAAGATCTCTTTCTTCTCTATGGCGGGAGGTTTCTTTCGTATCAAGAGTGTGTGTGTTGGGGAGGCCAGGGAAAGACGGATTGGATCGAGAGGCGATGCCTACTCTACTCGTTACCACTAAACGACGAAGCCAAGAGCGGAAGGAGGGACTTGAACCCTCAACCTCAGCCTTGGCAAGGCTATGCTCTACC
>NW_026265269.1:21824-23794 GCF_000817695.3 Arachis duranensis | reverse complement strand
TAAAAAATTTAATTTTTAAATTTAAAAATTCAAAAAAATAAAAAATTTTGTCTTTTGAAATCCTAAAATTTTTTAAAGAATGTTTTTTTATTTTTTTTATTCACCGGATAGTTCTATTTTTTCACAAATATAGAATAAGTTTGTTTTAAAAATTTAAACTTTTTAAATTTTTGTTGTTTGGATATTTTTGAAAATCTTTATTTTTCAACTTTTTGGTAGAAAGATTTTTTTTTTAGTTTCAAAATTTAAAAATAAAAAGTTTTCATCTTTTTTTCTTGCCTTCTTATTATGTATGGAAATTTATTCTTAATTTGTGGACAAGTGTGATGACATGTCATCATGTCATGTTTTTCTATGCTTTTTCTTTGTTTTTTTATAGGTTTTATGCACTTTCTTGAGTTACAAGTAAGCCATTTGGGTAGAAATTCATGTTTCCTTAGATTCAATCAACCATGGATGAATTGATGCATTTTCATGAGTTTTTGTGCCATAATTGCTTATATATCAAGAAGAAGAATAACTCTCATGATTATAGAAAGCTTTGATACAATTGTTGATTGATGATAGGAGGAATAAAGCTTGGAAGGAGGTTGCAAGAAGATGAAGAATGCCCTGGAGAAGAACCAACGTTTGAGCCAACGTTTGACCTCAAACATTGAGGCAAACGTTGGCTGAAGAAGAAACTCTTGGAAGGCAACGTTTGAGCCAACGTTTGACCTCAAACGTTGAGGCAAACGTTGGCGCCTCACAACTTGAAGGGGTATACTTCCAACAAGAATAACTTGAGCTACAGAGCTCCAAATGAGGTGATTCAAAAAGCAATGAAAAGTAGGAATCAAGAGCTTTCCAAGCATATATGGCACTACATGGTGGACACTAAAATTTAGGGAGAAAACTGCCCCGAAAGTGCATAAACAAACATGGTGTCAACCTGCAGTAAGGCCAGCTGACCTCTGCACCTTCGACGGAGTATAACTCGAGCTGTGAAGCTCCAAACTATGCGCTCCCAATGGAATTGGAAAGTAGACATTCAGGGATTTCCAACAATATATAATAGTATGTGGTGGACAATGCGTTTGAGCCTCCAAAATCTGGCGTTTTCGACCACGTTTGAGGCAAACGTCGCCTCAAACGTTGACACCAAAGCCAGCGACCATGTCCCCTTCAAAGGAGCATAACTTGAGTTGTAGATGTCCAATTGATGTGATTTTAGTTGCGTTGGAAAGCTGACATTCAGGGCTTTCCAACCATATATAATAGTCTATAGTGGGCATGCAATTGGCAACATTGACAAGAGGACAAAGAAGCATTCCAAAAACTCACCTGGGAGGAGCCACGTTTGAGCTCACGTTTGAGGCTCAAACGTGAGTGACAGCAAAATGGGTTCTGCATGAGGCTAGCACATGAGGATGTTTGATTCAACGTTTTCCTCAAGCGTTGACTCAAACGTAAATACCCCAAGGCCCAAATTGCAAGCGTATTTCTTCTCAAAACCAAGGCCATCCGGATCCATCTTCAACCCAATTTCACTCCAAAGCAAGCAAAGCCCAATTGACATCACTCAAAGGCACAAGAAACAATTTGATTAGGAATTTTATTTTCTTTGTAATTTGCTTTCAATTTCATTTTTCATTTTGTAAAAGCCTATATAAAGGCATTGGTTTCACTTCACTAGGGGAGGCTGGCTCCATTAGGGAGGAGTAGTAGTAGATAGCTCTCTGCTTGATTGCTCTTTACATTTTCTTGTTGAATTTTAATTTCCAGCACCCCAGCCCCTTTACTTTTCATGCAATTTACTTTTCTTGCAATTTAAGTTTCAGCTATTTTACTTTCTTGCTCTTTCCTTTCACTGTAATTTACTTTCGGCAATTTAAATTCCTTTTAATTTCCTTTCTGTTGGTTACACTGCACACAATTCACTCAATGTTAGCTTGACTAAACTAATCACCCATTAAAGTTGCTTGATCCAT
>NW_026265269.1:19153-20620 GCF_000817695.3 Arachis duranensis | reverse complement strand
CTCAAGTTATGCTCCTTTGAAGAGGGTATGGTCAGGCTGTCTGGCGTTGTTGCCCAAGTTGTTGGCAAACACGCCAGCAACAACGCCCAGTGTTTCTGAGGCTCTAATTGTAGCTGGCTCTTGAATCTTCAAATGAACTCCAATCCCATGCTATTATATATGGATGGAAAGCTCTTGATGTATATTTTCCAATGCAATTGGAAGCATCTCATTTGGAGTTCTCTAGCTCAAGATATAAGTCATTGAAGAGAGGGAGGTCAGGCTGCCTGGGCTGGGCGTTGTTGCCCAAGTTATTGGCAAACACGCCAGCAACAACGCCCACTGGAAGCTCCTGGGCGTTGGCAACATGCTCTGGGCGTTGGCAACGTGCTAAATGCTGCTCCTTTCTTCTCTGTTTGGGCGTTGCCAACTTGGTGTTGGCGTTGGCAACTTGGTGAGCATGCCAGTAACAATGCTTTCCATGTTTGAGGCTCTAGATGAACCTAACTTCTGAACCTTCAAATGAACTCCAATTTCATACTATGATATATGGTTGGAAAGCTCTTGATGTCTACTTTCCAATGCTACTGATTTCACCTCATTTGGAATTTTCTAGCTCAAGATACACGTTCTTGAAGATAGCATCCTCAATCTGCCTGGGCGTTGTTGCCCATGTTGTTGGCAAACACGCCAGCAACAACGCCAGGTTCTCCTCTCTTCTCTGCTTGGGCGTTGCCAACTTGGTGTTGGCGTTGGCAACGTGCTAACATCTTTCCCTGGTAGCTCCTGGCGTTTCTCCCTGGCGTTGCCAACTTGGTGTTGGCGTTGGCAACGTGCTAACATCTTCCCCTGGTGGCTCCTGGCGTTGCCAACTTGGTCCTCAAGTTGGCAACTTGCAATGCTTCATTTCCTTGCTCTTGGGGCTTAAGTTTCCCTCTGATTTGAGCTTCCATTCCTTGCCACATTATGGACTATTGTATATCGTTGGAAAGCTCTTGATGTCAGCTTCTCAACGCAATTGGAATCATGCCAATTGGATCCTTGTGGTTCAAGATATTCATCCTTGAAGAGGGGAAGGTCAGGCTGCAATTTCTGCTGATCATGCACTAGCATGTTGCCAACTTGGTTTCCAAGTTGCCAACGTGCTAATCCTCCTGGCAGCACCAATTTGAGCGTTGCCAACTTGAGGATCAAGTTGGCAACATGCATCTCCTTCTTTCTCCAAGATTTCCTTGCATCATTGCCTTCTTGCTTCATCACCTATCATAAACAAAGGAAATAGCTTCAAAGTCTTACCAATTCATGCAATAAATTTCATGAGATTCATTCATACTCATTCATGTATGTATTCCTTAAATCATTTGCATGAATTTGGCTAGAATCAACATGTTCCTTAGTATTCTCATGCATGAATACAAACTCATAAAAGGACTTGTTTATTTAGAGAAAATGAGTAAAATCAAGCTAAAATCAACTAAACTAACTAGC
>NW_026265269.1:9128-16671 GCF_000817695.3 Arachis duranensis | reverse complement strand
TAAGGCTTGAGTGGTTTGAGCAAGTGCTTGCAAGGTTGCTTCAAGATTTGAGATTCTGGTCTCATGATGGTCAATTGGGGATATGATGGGGGTTGATTGTTGTTGGAAGTTGTTGGGCGGATTAGTGTGGTAATTTTGTGAGTTGGATGTTGGTGCAGGAAAGTTGTTTTGGTGAGTTTGTGAATTATTATGAGGTGGTTGATATGTATTTTGTGTTTTTTTATATTGGTTAGTGTTGGTGGCATGGTGATTTTGGTTGTTTGAGTTACGGGTGTGGTTGTGGTTATTGTTCTTTTGCCAATGGTTTTCACCCCACTTTAGGTTAGGATGATTTTTCCAGGATGGGTTGTATGTATCACCATGAAATTCATCCTGAGAATTTGAAGTATTCTGCATGTACTGAACTTGTTCTTGTGGCTGTTCAACAATGGTCCCTTCACCTTGGCCCCATTCCAGTGATGATTGATTTGTTGTGTTCACTGATGCTAGTTGGAGGCCATCCATTCTCTTTGTTATCATTTCCATTTGTTGCTGAATCTGTTGGTGCATTAACTTATTTTGTGCCAAGATAGCGTCAACACCTTCAAGCTCCATCACTCCTTTCTTTGGGGCTGGGTTATGTTGCCTCTCTGATGAGTAATAGTACTGATTGTTTGCCACAATCTCAATGAGGTCTTGAGCCTCTTCTGCGGTCTTCATCATGTTGAGTGATCCTCCTGATGAGTAATCTAGTCCTTTCCTTGCTTCTGGATTTAAGCCTTCATAGAAGTTTTGGAGTTTGACCCAATCACTAAACATGTCAGGTGGGCATCTTCTCATTAGTGCCTTATACCTTTCCCAGGCCTCATATAACGACTCCCCGTCCATTTGCCTAAAAGTCTGAACCTCTGTCTTCAACTTGATGATCTTTTGAGGTGGGTAGAACTTTGCTAGAAATCTGCTCATCACTTCATTCCAATCATTAAGGCTTTCCTTGGGGAATGACTCTAGCCATTGAGTGGCCTTATCCCTCAAAGAGAATGGAAATAGCAACAATTTGTAAACATCTGGATGCACTCCATTTGTCTTCACTGTATTGCATATCCTCAGAAAAACAAATAGATGTTGATTTGGGTCTTCAAGAGGTCCCCCTCCATAAGAGCAATTATTCTGTACCAAAGTGATGAGCTGAGGTTTCAACTCAAAGTTATGGGCATGAACATTTGGTGTAGCAATACTACTCCCACAATGTCGAACAGTTGGAGTAGCAATACTGCTCCCACAATGTTTTGGATCAGGGATGGTGTAAGAAGATAGCACCCTTCTAGGTGGTCTATCATTGTTGCAGACCCCTCCAGGAGGATTGTGCAGATTGTCCTCCATGACTTGGTCCTCTCCCTCTGATTCCTCTTCACCGACTATCCCCTTTCCTCTTTCTGCTCTCCTTATCCTCCGGAGGATCCTCTCGTCTTCAAGATTAAGTCTACTAGCTCCTGACATACACAAACAAAACCAAAATCACAGGTGAAACACTCTATACTAGAGTGGAATTGAAGTTAGTGAAACAAAGTGTCAAACAGTTAGTGGGCTCAGCAAAAATAAAAAAATGCTTAATCTAAACTACCATTTACTTAGTCATTGTCAATCTTTTCCAATCCCCGGCAACGGCGCCAAAAACTCTTGATACGTAAAAATCTGATTTCACGTACAACCGGCAAGTATACCGGGTCGTCGAGCTATACTTCGGTTTTCAAACACACAAGCTACTAAACTATCTATCAATTCAAACAAACCGACATCTATAAGTCGAACTCATTTCAAACAATCCGACACCTATTAGTCGGAATAATTTCAAGCGAACCGATCTATAAGTTGGTACAACTCTAAATATTGGCACTGTCTATGCTATGCCAGATTCCAAACTGGTATATTACATCGGTTCACCAATTTTTCAAATAACTCAACAACAACCAATGATATCCATTTGACCTATCAACAACGGTCCTCATTGATTACAACTAGTCATACATATTCAATCTTATAATTTCAAGAGCAACACATATCGCTTAGCCTATCTTGTATAATTGTTTATTGACATAAATCTATAGACATACCGAAGTAAAAGCATTATATAGATAAAGCAAATGAGTTCACCAAACAATGTTGGGTACCACTTCATCAAAAGCACAAACAATTACCAACAAAAAACAACCCGACAGTTATACGTCGGAACAAATCCAATCATATTTTCATTTATATGTTTAATTCAATCCAAACAACCCGACATTTATACATCGGAATAATAACTCCAGACAAATTTGCATCTATAAGTCGAAATCAGTCAAAATCAAGCTGATCCATACCAAAAACCTTTTTCAAAGAAATATTTTATTCTCCATGCCATCAGATTAAACTTGGGGGCTTATCCTCAATATTTAACTATTTTTCCTAGTCATTCTCAATTTTTTTTACTTTATTATTCACCTACACCAATTTCAAAGAATCGCTATCATTTTTTTCAACATACAACAAGTTGAACTTGGGGGATACTACTATTACTATCATTATTCTAAGCTATATTTATCATTCCGATTTATAACACCACAAAAACTCATAAGCTCAATCCGTCGTATCACCACAAAAATATAACAGGTCAAGTTTGGGGGCTGTGATACGTTGGTTATAACCTAGCTCAGGTAAAACTATAAATAAGAATATGTTTAAAACTAAATAAACAATATTTTGCTCTCCTAACAGACTTAGCCTATAAAATCAAACAACCACGTGCCAACCTAAATCGGTGCAGAAATCTCTTTGCAAATGTCTCTAAACAAACCCAAACGGGTCACTAAAGTACATTTACCAGATAATTAGCTAAAGCTATGTAAAGCAGTTTTTGAAATACTTATAACCGCCCCAAACACAACAACTTTATAAATACAAGTGAGTAAGTGACTCACTAGGTCACAGGTATGCTACTCATTCTGAGTAACATTATATTCATCTTCTACTCTCACTAACTTGAGCGTTGGAGTACCTTTGCAGGTGCCCGCCACCACCATTCTTGGAAGAAGCCGACGTATAATTCATCCACTCCAAAGAGAAGCGAGTTCAAGTGCGGAGTAAAATGAGCTATATCTTGGAATCGGCTACCCACACAGGAACAAGTCCCATGGAATAACATGCATCTTGGAAGTTAGAATATATAATCACATTAACTATCCTAATAGACTCATATGTTGTGCAACCTCTCTGAACAGTTAACAAAGTTCTCATATAGTAGATATCACCTGTACCCGGTGAAACATAGTTTAACCTCCCGATAGAATACCCACTTTTGCATGGATGTCATACCCCTTGCATCTCTATCATGAACAAATTAATTTGGAAAAACAGCATACGTCAAAGTTTGACTATCTTCAAATTCTTTGTTGGCCTCCCATCCATGCTAAGAACATCGTATATTTTTCTTCTTCTTCTTCCATGATTTTCTCAAGATCATCAACGCCTCTAAAGATGATATTTTGCTCTCTAGGCAAATGAAAGGTTAATCTCATCACTGAAGGCCACCTTTAATGAATATCATAAGCCAAAGTTCTCCATATAGCCTCACATGCAGACAAATACCTGCAATCATAAAATTGTTTAATCTCATTGATGATTGGATTTTTGATGGTTTAGAATTTCACAAATGAATTCTCGTTGCAAGTATAGTTCCTAAACCAAGCAATAATCTTTTCATGCAAAAAGTTGTTTGTCACTAAAACAAACCCCTAAATTTATAAACTGAAGTATTGAACCTCGGGTCGTTCTCCCTAGGAATTACAATAAAGTGTCTTGTTATTGGTTATGAGTTATTTTTGGGGTTTTAATAAGAAACATGAAAGATAAATGGCAAGAAAGTAAGCTAATGGCTAAAAAGGTCTTAGCAATGGTTGGTGGTCAAGGATCTCTATCCTATTCACTTACCACAAGATGAGAATTGGCAAGGATTATTCTCATTAAATCATCCTCTAACTAGTAGCAAAGGAAAGTCAAATGAGCTATATCAATCCTAGTCCATAAGTCCTAACTCTCCACTAATTCAATTAGTGAGAACTAGAGTCAATGGATCCCAATCATCAATTACTTGGACATTAGCAACTCAAAAAGTCCTAAGTTACCTTTCCAAGCCAAGAGCACAAAACTCTACTCTAAAATCCAACCAAGCATTTCATCAAACACTTGGAATGCATAAAAGGAAAGCATAGTAAATCAATAACAAAAACAAAGTCTAACAACAACTAATTGCAAAGAATGAACAACAACAAATCAAAGGAACACAATTATTATGAATTACCTTGAATTGAATTGAAAGAAAGTAAAAGGAACAAAAGTAGATCTACAACAAAGTATTGGAACAACATAAAGGAAATTACAATAAAAGAATAGAAGAAGAATGAATGTGACAACAAGGAATTGAAAGTCAAAAGTAGAAGAAAGCATGAATCTAAATCTAGATCTAAGAACTAACCTAATCCTAATCCTAATCTTAGAGAGAAGTGAGAGCTTCTCTCTCTAAAACTACTTCTAACTAATCCTAATGAATGTGAATGAATGAAAGTGAGTGAATCTCCCTTTGCTCTTCAATCCTTAGCTTTAAATAGCATTTTTGGCGCCAAAGTTGGTTGGGATTGGGCCCCACAACCATTCTGAATTCGCTAGCCACATTTTCATTTAAAAATCATAAACCAGCACCGATGCGTATGCGCACAGCACGCGTACGCGTCCATGGGGTAATTCGCAAGGTGCACGCGTGCGTCCATGGGCGAGTTCAACTCTTTGGCTTTTTCATGATCTTTTCCACTTTGTATGCTTTCCTTTCACTCCTTTGATCCATTCCTAGGCTTTTCAATCTGAAATCACTAACAAACACATCAAGGCATCTAGTGGAATCAAAGGGAGATTAAAATCATCAAGTTAAAGGCCTAAAAAGCATGTTTTCACACTTAAGCACAAATTAAGGGACAATCATGAAACCGTGCTATTTCATTGATTAAATGTGGGTAAAAGGTGATAAAATCCCCTAAATTCAATACAAGATAAACCCTACAAATGGGGTTTGTCAACCTCCCCACACTTAAACCAAGCATGTCCTCATGCTTAAGCCAAGAGAGAAACAAAGGGTATCAACATTTATTTCATGTAAATGAGCTATATGCAACCTAAACTATATGCAACTAAAATGCAAAATGGTTTTACCTACTTGGTTAAAAATAAATCAATCCTCCAAGTCATACATGCACAAGTAGGGTCAAGATCATATAATGATTCTATATGCACAAGTAGGGCCAAGATCATATAACGATTCATGAGTCCTACCAATTTGAAGTATAAACATGAAATTCACATAGACTTGCAAGAAGAACGCTTATGAAAGCCGGGAATCATGGAATTGAGCATCGAACCCTCACCGGAAGTGTTTGCACTCTAGTCGCTCAAGTGTTTGGGGTTGATTCACTCAATTCTCCCCTAATCATGCTTTCCAAAATTTGTTTTTCATCTAACAATCAACAATTATTCAATGCACGCACACAATTATCATGAGGTCTTTTCTTTAGGTTGTAATGGGGCTAGGGTTAAGGTAGGATGCATATTTGGTCAAGTGAGCTTGAAGTTTGAATCTTTGATAGGCTTAGACTTCCCACCTAACCTATGTGATGACCTATACAATTAAGTACTAATCTAACTACCCATTCCTCACTTTTTCACATACTCGTGCATTTCCTTTTTGATTCACATTCCATATGCATTGATTCTTTATTGTTTGAGCTTCACTTTGGGGCATTTTGTCCCCTTTATTGCTTTTCTTTTTTCTTTCTTTTTCTATATACATTTTCTTTTTCTTTTCTTTTTCTTTTTCTTTTTTTTTTAACTTTTATTTCTCTTTTTTTTTTCAAACTATATACAAGAACATCAATGCATAAGGTCTATACATTTAATCAATACATGAGCATGTACCTAATTCCCCAATATAAAAATACAAAACACAAACACCCTTTTATCCCAACCAATGTCCTAAAGTTTTCCCACTCTTGGATGACACTCACACTCACTAGCCTAAGCCAATCAAAGATCCGAATAAGGACTTTTATTGTTTTTCGCTTTAAGGCTTGTAATGTGCTAAATTAAGAACAAGGTGGGTTAATCATAGGCTCAAATTTGGCTAACAAAGGAAGATAAAAGGTAAGGCTATTTGGGTAAGTGAGCTAATGAAATGATAGCCTCAATCATATAAATGCATGAATGCAAAGAATAATGGACATATAGACTCAAACAAAGCAAAGATCACAATCATAGGAAGAGAATAATACACACAAGAAGGAAAAATAAGTGGTTATAAGATGTAACCACACTATTAGGCTCAAAACTCACATGCTTGTGTTCTTAGCTCAAACCATGTTCCAAAATACATTCTTTCAAGCAAGTTTCAACAGAAATTTTTCAAATTGGTAGGTTGCCCTAAAACAGTTTCTTGGAAAAGAAATCATCACCCTAACCAAGTAGTCCTAATAAGAATGAAGTGGTAAAAATATGTACAAATTCTAACTAACATGCAACCTATCATGCAATGCAATAACTAATCTAACAAAGAAAATAAAAAATTTGGTGTTGAAAAGGAAATTTTTACCCATGGAGATCGGTCGAATGACCTCCCCACACTTGAAGATTGCACCGTCCTCGGTGCATGCGAAGAAGAGCAAGGTGGACGGGTTGCTACAATTGATGAGCTCCTTCAAGAGGTTGTGCGGATGACTTGTTTGTTGCCCCATTTAAAAAATTTGTTGCCCCATTTAGAAGCTTTCCTTTTCTTCCGTATTGGTGGCCAACCCAAAAGGAAAGAAAGAAAGAAAATTAAGCCTATAACAAAGATATCAAAGCAATTAGAACATAGGCGGGGGCTAATGCCAAATAAGAGTATGATTCCCTACTACATGGTAGCTACAACATGTAGAGGAGGAAACAATAAGAGAAAATGGCATATCAATGATACTTGATGCAAGAGTAAAATCGAAGCATGAAGAGCATATGGCACATCAAGATCAAATAAGAATTGACACAAACAAGATTAGTGATAAGCATGAGGGCGTTTGGTCCCAACCTAACTCAATGATGATGAAGCACAAAAACAAAGGACAATGAGTTAGGAAGGACTAAAGCACTACCTTGTATGTGGAACAAAATATTTCAATTAATGTTAAACAGGTCACAAAGCACCAAGATAAAGCAAGAGAGTCTCAATAATTGAGTATAAGAATTCAACACCATTATTGAAATGACTTAGGAAAAAAAATGAAAACATGCTACAAAAACTAAATGAAAATGGGAAGAGTAGAAGTATGCGAATGTGATAAGCAAAAGAAAATGGAAGGGGAGAAAAAAAACTCTTTTTTTTTATTTATTTATTTTTTTTTTTACCAACGCGTGCGTGTCATGCATGTTTACGCGTCGACGGGTATATTGGTCGAAGGACGCGTACGCGCCAGGTGCGCGCACGCGTGCATCGAGTTAGGCCGGAGGCACA
>NW_026265269.1:7706-8777 GCF_000817695.3 Arachis duranensis | reverse complement strand
TCAAGGTGGCTTGTGCTTGTATTCATCTTGGAACTTCCACCAATGCTTGGTTTTTCATTGTGCCCCAAGATTCTTCATGGGTTGAGCCAAGTGTTGATGGAGTTCTTCACAAGCTTGGGGCTCCCAAAGTTGGTCCTCTTTTTCTAATCCGGGATCCCATACTTTATTTTCACACCCGTCTTGAGGTTGATCATCATTATTAGTCCATCCGGGTGGTGAACAAGATGAATTCTCTATGAAGTGCCCAACAATCCTCCTAGACCCATCTATTTGAGCACTACTCCAACCTTTATATCTCATGTTTGATGCATCAACCGTAATGAGTCTTGATTTGCAACGCCCACCACAAAACCTTTTCCGCTTACGCTTCATCCCACAAACTTCCCTAAGTTGGCCATCCGTTTCAAGCAAACCATATTCAAGTGGGATAATAAAGCTAATAGAAATGAATTTCACCCACTCAAATGAAGGTGTACATGGCAACCTAGGCAAAGATGCTTCCAAAGATCTTGACAAAGCATAGCCAACCCTCGTTCTTCTATTTCTAGGGACTTCCACCTCTTCACAAGATCTTTTAATCTCAATCCTTTGTTCAACAATTTTATCTAAACCTTTTCCTTTACTCAAATCATAATAGGGAGGGTGAGAAAAATTTACCTCCTCAACGCTTTCAAATTCAACCGGAGAAGGTTCTTCATGTTCAAAGGATTCTTCACCACTAAGACTTGATGCTTGATCTTCATTACCAAGGGAACTCAATCCTTGCTCTATCCCATCCAAGTCTTCATATGGAGTATGCCTTGGAAGGTGTGCATTTTCCTCCCTAGCATCAATTTCACTCATCTTGGAGGGGTTTTCTTCAACTCTATGTTCCCATGGAGGCTCCACATCTCATAAGTCTTCTACCACTTCTTCCTTATCTTCAACAATTAAAGCTTCCTCCAATTGTTCCAATACAAAGCAACTTCCTTCATTTCCCACCGGAGTTTCCAATCTCTCCTTCATGCTATGTTCTTCATTCGATTCTCCGCATGTAGCCATGGGAGTTCCTTGAGTGTTCAAGCATTGGGA
>NW_026265269.1:6446-7567 GCF_000817695.3 Arachis duranensis | reverse complement strand
GGATTCATCATTTTGGGGGAAGGGTTCATAGTAGGAAGGTGGTTCTTCTTGGTAGAGTTGTGGTGGTTCAATATTTTCTACCTTTTCCACTTGTTGCACAACACACTCCATGGTTGCTTGAAATTGATCCAATGCTTCCTTGAGATGATCCCTTGACTCTTGTTCCTCTTGGATGTCATGAGTAGGATCATAGGGCTCTTGGATTGAAGGACATAAGTGTTCTTCCATGGGAGGTTGTGGTGGAAAGTAGTATTCATCTTGTGGTTGGAAATTTTCATATGTTGGAGGTGGTTCATCTTGGTAATAATATGGAGGGGGTGGCTCTTGAAAATGTTGATGTTGGAATTGTGGTGGCTCTATATGTGGTTCATATGGCTCATATGGTTGTTGGAATGGTGGATATGGATTAGGGTCATATGAAGGTGGTTGGTAAGAAGGGGCTTGTGAGTATGGTTGAGAATTATGTTGAGGGTATGGATCATAGGCATATGGTGGTGGTTCTTGAAAGTCACAAGTAGATTCACCATAGCCATTGGATTGGTATGCATCATAGAATGGTTCTTCTTCATAGTACATTGGTGGAGGTTGTTGCCATGAAGATTGATCATATGCATATGGCTCCTCCCACCATTGATTGTCCCATCCTTGATGCATCTCTTCATTGAAGTTCTCATCACCTACAACATAGTTGTAATCACACTCATAGCCAAAATGAGGATTCATGGTGAAAAGAGAAAATAAAAATAAAAACTACTAAGAAATAATGAAACAAAGTCCTAACTAGCAAGCAATCCAAAAAAATTCAAGCTATTCACAATATTCACATATATACAATAACCAATAACATAACACCATTGCAATTCCCCGGCAACGGCGCCATTTTGACGATTGGATTTTTGACGGTTTAGAATTTCACAATTGAATTCTCGTCGAAGTATAGTCTCTAAACCAACAATAATCCTTTCATACAAAAAGTTGTTTGTCACAAGTAACAAACCCCTAAAATTAATAACCGAAGTTTTCAAACCTCGGGTCCAAAGCTCTTGGCAAGATATGAGAACTAGAAGTCCTATCCTAGTTATCCTTCTCAATTGTGATGAGAATTGTTCATTGCTACCACT
>NW_026265269.1:3875-5916 GCF_000817695.3 Arachis duranensis | reverse complement strand
TCGCTGGCCACGTTTTGCTTTAAGTGAACCAGGTGGCAGCAACGGCGCGTGCATGTACTTTGCGCGTGCGCGCCACCATACGTGTAGCAACTATGGCAAATCTTATATCGTTTCGAAGCCCCGGATGTTAGCTTTCTAACCCAACTGGAACCGCATCATTTGGACCTCTGTAGCTCAAGTTATGGTCGTTTAAGTGCGAAGAGGTCGGCTTGACAGCTTTCCGGTTCTTTCATTTCTTCATGAGTTCTCCAACTTTTCATGCTTTCTTTCTTCATTCCCTTGATCCAATCTTTGCCTTCTAAACCTTAAATCACTTAACAAACATATCAAGGCATCTAATGGAATCAAGGTAAATTAGATTTAGCTATTTTAAGTCCTAAAAAGCATGTTTTCACTCTTAAGCACAATTAAAGGAGAATATACAAAACCATGCTATTTCATTGAGTAAATGTGGGTAAAAGGTGATAAAATCCCCTAAACTCAATACAAGATAAACCCTACAAATGGGGTTTGTCACTAATCCTCCTGGCAGCACCAATTTGGGCGTTGCCAACTTGATCCTCAAGTTGGCAACATGCATCTCCTTCTTTCTTCAAGATTTCCTTGCATCATTGTCTTCTTGCTTCATCACCTATATCATAAGCCAAAGAGCTTTTCTCAAAGTTTTGCCATCTCATGCATTAAATTTCAAGGAAATCATTCACCACAATTTGCATATAAACTTCTTGAATCATTTGCATGGATTATGTCAAATTTCACTAAATTCTTGGTTTATGAATGCATGGAGGAAAAGTTCACAAATTTGTCTATTTATTTCAAAGAAAATGAATAAAGCTAAGCTAAAACTAACTAAACTAACTAAGTAAAATGGTAAATATGCGAATGCATCAATCCATCAATCCCTGTGGGATCGACCTCACTCTAAGTGAGTTATTACTACTTGATGCGACCTGGTATACTTGCCGGTGAGTTTTGTGTCGGATCGTTTTCCGCACATCAAGTTTTTGGCGCCGTTGCCGGGGATTGAATAGATTGACAATGATTAAGTGAGGTGGTGGTTTAGATCAAGCACTTTTTCTTTATTTTTGACTGACCCACTAACTGTTTGAAGATTTGCCTCTATTAACACGCTGACTGTTTGAGGTTTTGTCTCAATTAACTACGCTCAATTTTTCAAAAATACCACTGTGTATTCCTTGTGATTGATTTGTATGTCACAGGAAAGAAGAGAAACCAGAGGAAAGGCTATCATTGAAGAAGGAATTTCTGAGAAAGAAGAACACCACAACATGAAGCCGCAACTCATTTCACTAATCAAGAACGAATGCTCCTATGGTGGAAATCCATTGGAGGATCCGAAACAGCATATTTCCATCTTTCTGAAGACTTGTGGTGCTGTCAGTCTTGATGGTGTAAATTATGACACCTATAAACTCTTGTTATTTCCGTTCTCACTGAGGGATGAAGCAGCACAATGGCTTGAAACCTTTCCCCAAGGAAGTATCACTAGTTGGGATGATTTGGTTGCCAAGTTTCTGGCCAAATTCTCCCCATCCCAACAAAACATCAAGATAAAAGAGGAAATACACCCATTCATACAAGGAGAGGAAGAACCATTGTCCAAAGCATGGGAAAGATACAAGAAAGCAAATGACAAAGTGGGTTTCCAAGCTTTCTATGAAGGATTAACCTCAGAAACAAGAAAAGCGGTAGATCACTTCTCAGATGGTATTCTCGAAGCAACAGCAACCGGTCAAGGAACTGCAGAATTCAATGACAAAAGAGTCAATGATCAACACTCATTTGAGAAACTACAGAATGCAATGAATCCTGAAGGAGTGAAGGATCAAAACAAACAGTTACACCAGCAAACTCAGCAACAATTGGAATCAATAGCTAGACAAATTGATTTCCTACATTCTACTACAGTGAATGCACAATTTCCACCATGGAAGCCACATTCTTATCTAAGAATGAGGGAATCTCAATATCAGGAACAAAGGGACTTCAATTACAACAACCCCAATTTCCCAAACCTGAA
>NW_026265269.1:0-3035 GCF_000817695.3 Arachis duranensis | reverse complement strand
GAAGGATTAAGCACCATCAACCAAAGAGACAAAGAGGGATGCAAAGATCAACAATGGTGCTGAGAAGGAGTGAAGCAAGTAAACTCCAACAACAGGTTGTATTGTTAAGTGACTGTTTTATATTCAAAACTGTTATGATTGAAAGTGATATTGTATCCCTGTTTAGTATAATTTCCTTGTAGTCAATAACTAAGATAATTGGTATATCATAGCACCATATTCTTAAAATTTTGATTGCACCCATGGTTTGGAAAAATATGAATAGAAAACATTTCTTTGAAGAAAAGGATTGAGGAATCAAAAAATTTATGGTGAGGTAAGCAAAAGATTAAGGGAAGTGGTGGTTCTGGTTTTAAGAATGTGTATTGAGGCTGCATGTTTGTGAAAACCTGCATGGGAGCTCATAGGCAGGAAATAGAATTCAAAGAAGAATTGTGGAGATTCTCAAACATATTTTGATCCAAGAAGCAAAAAAAAAAATAAATAAAAAAATTAGTTTGGATAAAATAAAAAGGGTAAGAATGAGAAAGCTGAAGGCTCTGAGTACCAATGGCAATTTATTTGCTAAGTGCTTGTGGTGTTTATGTATCGAGCTAAATGCTTGAAAACAAAACACTTAGAAGTCAAGGCTAGGCTCAAGTGCAAGAGCACTCCCTTATGGCCCAAGGCTCTGAGCATCAATTACTAGGCAGGAAAGAAGAAAACTCAAAGAGTTAGTATCCTAGTAAATGCTTGTGGTCGAGATGTGTCAAGGAGAGAGGTTTGAGCAAGTAAATCCTTTGGGGTGCTTTAACACCTAATACCTTAAAACCAACTGGTTTCGGAGTATTGATTGAAAGCTTATCTAAAAAGCCGCTTTGAGACATAACACTTAGAGTCAAGGCCACAACACAAAAATCATAAACTGCTTCAAGGTGATTATCTATAAAGAGATCTCCACAGTATCATTTGGGTGAAATTCCTAAGACCTAAGACTTCTAAGAAGTGGGGACTAGTAAACACTGAAGCCCTGCATAAACATATGATTCAGAGTTCACTCCACTGTCAATTAATCACTTCACTCACAGAGCATACATGTCATTCTTCAATCCATTCTAATGTGATAGAATTTTTGAGCTTAATTTCTTTTCTTGCTTGGGGACAAGCAAGTTTTAAGTTTGGTGTTGTGATGACAAGTCATCTTAGCCTAGTTTTACTAGTCTTTTTCTTTGTTTTTAATTAGTTTTATGCACTTTCTTAAGCCATAAGTAAGCCAATGGGGTTGAAATTCATGTTATCTTTGACTCAATCAATCATGTATAAAATGATGCCTTTTCATGAGATATTGTGTTATAATTGTCATACATTTTAGAATGGAAATATTCTCATGATTTGAAGCATAGCTTTGATGATTTTGATTGATTGATGATAGGTGAAACAAGGCTTGGAAGGAGGGTGCAGGAAGCTCAAAAAGAAGCCCCTGGGAGGCAACGTTGGAGCCAACGTTTGACCTCAAACGTTGAGGCAAACGTTGGCTGAAGAAAGAGACCCTGGAGACCAACGTTGGAGCCAACGTTTGACCTCAAACTTTGAGGCAAACGTTGGCCAAGGAAAGATGCTCATGGAGGCAACGTTGGAGCCAACGTTTGACCTCAAACGTTGAGGCAAACGTTGGCACCACAAGGAGAAAAATTGAAGCCCTGGGAGGATGAAGTTTGAGCCAACGTTTGACCTCAAACGTTGAGGCAAACGTTGGCACCAAGAAGGAAGAATGGGCTCCTGGGCAAAACCAACGTTTGAGCCAACGTTTGACCTCAAACGTTGGGTCAAACGTTGGCGACATTTTGGTGAATAAGAGCATGGAAGAGCACCCCTGATTGATGAGTTAATTGAGCCACGTTTGCGCCAACGTTTGACCTCAAACGTTGGGCCAAACGTTGGCCAAAAAGAATACATATGGGGATCCACGTTTGAGCTCACGTTTGACCTCAAACGTTGAGCCAAACATGGATGACAGCAACGGCCTCTGCTGCATCATTCACTTAGCAACGTTTGAGTCAACGTTTGCCCTCAAACGTTGGCTCAAACGTGAAACTTGCATGGCCGGTTCACAAGTAGTTTTCTTCCCAACACTTAGAGCAATCAACGGAGGCAACTAGCAACCCAATTCCATCAAGGCCAAGGCCCAATTCAAGGCTTGAAGATCATTAGAAGAAAGTGTATAAATAGCTTAGAATTTAAAGTTTTAGGGGAGCTTTTGATTTTTGTAATTTTGGAGAAGAACTCTTGAGAGAGCACTTGATATTTGAGAGAGTTTTTGGGAAGAGAATTGAATTCTCTTCCTCTGGGTTTTCTTGTTTACTTTCCTGCAAAGTTTGTTTGAATCTTGGGTGTTGGAAAATTGAAGAAATTCTGTTTCAATTTCACCCTGAGATCTTTCTGTTTTATTTACTGCACTCTTGAGAAATTGAGATCTGAATTTAGTTCTTCTTCTGTTGGATTTTTATTTCTCTTGCAATTGAATTGTGATTCTGATCTAGGAAGGCATTGAGATCTAGAATTGGTTATCTAGTCTCTTGGGTCCTGAGATCTATTGGTTTCCATTTTAATTTCCTTGTTTAATTTCTGCAATCCCACATCCCTGACCCATTTACAATTCAAGTCATTTACATTTCTTGCAATTTAAGTTTCTGCAATTTATATTACTTGCACTTTAAGATTCAGCTCTTTTACTTTCAGTTCTCTTTAATTTTTGCAAATCACCCATTCCCCTTTTACATTTTCTGCAATTTAAATTCTGTCAACACAAATTCACACAATCAACACTTGTTTGCTTGACTAATTCAACCACTAAACTAAAATTGCTCAATCCTTCAATCCCTGTGGGATCGACCTCACTCCCGTGAGTTTTATTACTTGATGCGACCCGGTACACTTGCCGGTGAGTTTTATGTCGGATCGTTTTCCGCACATCAATGGACTTTATTTTATTTTTGTATTTTAAATAAAAAATTTAATTTTTAAATTCAAAAATTCAAAAAAATAAAAAATTTTGT
>NW_026265268.1:21984-23838 GCF_000817695.3 Arachis duranensis | reverse complement strand
TTTCTTTAGACTGAAGCTTTAGACTAACATTGCATGATTCCTGGAATTCTCATTAAGAATTTTGATACCTTTATTTTATTTTCCACTTAATTTTCAAAAAATCCAAAAAAAATTTACAAAATCATAAAAACCAAAAATATGTTATGTTTCTTGTTGAGTCTAGAGTCTCATGTTAAGTTTGGTGTCAATTGCATGTTTCTGTTCTCCTTGCATTCATGCATGTGTCTTCATTAATCTTCAAGTTGTTCTTGATGATTTCATTGCTCTGATTTTTGAATTCTCTTGACTTGAGTGTTTATGTGTCTCATATGCATTCTAATTTTGTTAGTGTCAGCAGTATACAAACTGCTAAGTTTGGTGTCTTACATGCATTGTTATTTGATTTTAGTTGCATTTTGACTATTCCTCATTATTAAAAATCCAAAAATATTTCTAATTTGTGTCTTTTCAAGTCAATAATACAGAGAATTGAAGATTCAGAACATACTGTAGAGGAATTACACAGAAAAAGCTGGGCGTTCAAAATGCCCAGTAAGGAAGGCAGACTGGCGTTTAAACGCCAGCCAGGGTGCCTGGCTAGGCGTTTAACGCCCAACAGGGTAGTGGTTTGGGCGTTAAACGCCAGAATGTGCACCATTCTGGGCGTTTAACGCCAGGATGGCACAAGAGGGAAGATTTTGTTTTCAAATCAAATTTTTTTAGTTTTCAACATCTTTTCAAAATCAAATCTTTTTCAAATCAAATCTTTTCAATCAAATCTTTTTCAAAATCAATTTCTTTCCATTTTCAAAAATACTTGCTATCAATTAATGATTTGATTCAACAATTCAAGTATGTTGCCTTTTCGTTGAGAAAGGTTTAATGTTTGAATCATATCTTTTCTAGTTAGCCAAGTCATTAATTTTTAAAATCAAATCTTTTTAAAATGTTTTTCAAATCATATCTTCTCAATCACATCTTTTTAAAACCAATCATATCTTTTTAATCACATCTTTTTCAAAATAGTTTTCAATCAAATCTTTTTAATTTCTTATTTTAAAATCTTTTTCAAAAATCACTTGATTTCCTTTTCACTCTTAGTTTTCGAAAATCAATTAATCTTTTTCAAAATGTTTTTAAAAATCTTTTTAAATTATTTTCGAAAATAATGCTTCAATGCTCAGCCCAAGCACACACCAAGTGGGCCCGGAAGTGGATCTTTATGTCATTTACTCATCTTTGTAAACCTTAGGCTACTAGTTCTTTGTAAATAAGACCTTTTGCTATTGTATTTTCATCTGGGTAGCTATCTTTGGACATCTAGTTCTTAGATCATTGGGAGGCTGGCCTCAAGGCCATGCCTAGACCTTGTTCTTATGTATTTTCAACGGTGGAGTTTCTACACACCATAGATTAAGGTGTGGAGCTCTGCTGTACCTCGAGTATTAATGCAATTACCATTGTTCTTCTATTCAATTCAACTTGTTCTTGTTCCAAGATATCACTTGTTCTTCAACTTGATGAATGTGATGATCCGTGACACTCATCATCATTCTCACCTATGAACGTGTGACTGTCAATCACCTCCGTTCTACCTTAGATTGGGTGGATATCTCTTGGATTCTTTAACCGGAATCTTCGTGGTATAAGCTAGAACTGATGACTGCATTCAAGAGAATCTGGAAGGTCTAAACCTTGTCTATGGTATTCTGAGTAGGATTCAATGATTGAATGACTGTGACGAGCTTCAAACTCCTGAGGGCTGGGCGTTAGTGACAGACGCAAAAGAATCACTGGATTCTATTCCAACCTGATTGAGAACCGACAGATGAATAGTCGTGCTGTGACAGGGTGCGTTGAACATTTTCACTGAGT